>NC_057776.1:14302443-14549717 GCF_014825855.1 Bombus pyrosoma
GTCGTTAAAGATGATTAATTCACAAAAGAATACGTATTAACCATTGAATATTATAATTTTCGATATTAGTAGAAATTTCTGGTTTGTACACGTATTATTATCGTGATTACCCTGCGTGAAAGCGGAGATGTTTGCGATGATTTTAAGGTTGTAAAAGCGAGTATACACGCGTATTGGTAATGATGATGGGAGAGGTGTTCGCAGGAATGATCGTCAGTTTTGGTTTTGTTACTGTTTGGGAGAAAGTTATAAATGCATATGAATTATAAGATTGAACGACATTTATTACGGACCGTTTAAAAGTGGATCTTTCTGAATTTTTCCTATAAGCCTTAAAAACAAAATGAATGTCTGTTGGTTTAATACCGAGAACTGCTACAACGTGTACGTAAATATATCGTATATTGATGATTATAATTAGAAGTAGTATAATGAAAATAAATGGGTATACTTAGCTTACACTGAATATCTAAATATCTTCTTATTTTGCATAATATTATAGAAAACATAATGATAGGTTTAAGATATAATAAGTGGTTTGAGAGTAGGAATGTCGTGGAAGAAAAATTTCTTTTTAAGATTATTTTTTCTGTGCTCTTCTAAAGTCATCGTTATTTCTCGACGAAGCAACATAGTGTATTCATTTTTCATTACTTATGACAAATTATAATTTAAACATTTTGCAATATCGTTACAAACGAAGAAAATATTCAGACGTTAGTTCTGAGTCGAGATATTTCAAATAATTGTATTTCTATTGCGATAAAGATCATCATAAAAATGGGCATCGTTATTTTCCAAAATTTAGTACTTGCAGCGTTAAAGTATGAATATGTCAAGAAATATACAGAGACAGCGAAACTTCTCCAACCTATTTCAAAATCTTCCTCCTATTTTAAGAACATATTATATGTACACATACATATATCGGTTATACAACGATTATACAACGTAGCTTTTAAATCTTTCACACATCACTAGCACAGACAGCTTACAAACCTAATTAAACGTACAGATGAAACATGTTCAATTAAACCTCTTTAGCTTTATCACGTCCGATAATCAGCAGCATGCGACTTAATAGCCCTCAACTTTCAAAAATGTCTGTCACAGTTCGCGTTATCTGAATCGATCGATTCGGCTCAAACTGGTGGAAAAAAATCATCGTGAGTCAGCATCCCTCTCTATCTCCTTCCCCAAATGAGAGGCTCAGTGGAGAAATTGTACAAGTACATATTTTTCAAACTCAAGGAAAGCGTAGGAGATGATGGATGATGTGTTTATCCGTGAATTTTTAAGTCTTTGCACAAACACTTTCATGCCCAAGTACCTACATAATAGACACGTATTATTAATAAAACGATTAATCAACGGTTGACTGGTTGATATTTTGTATTTGTGCGATATAAGGAATAAAAATACGATACAATGAAAGTTGGCTAAAATCGTATTCGCGTGGGTTATAGAAAAATAGTGGATTATGTGTTAAATCGATAATCTGTTGATCTAAGGCTCATTGAGAACATTTGCGGTGAATTGACTTAGTTGAGAAATGCCGTGGTCGGCTATTGTATCCTTTCTGCTAATTTTATGGCATTTTCTAGTAACCTATCTACGATGATTAGTGAAATGATCAGTGAGAAATAGCTGTTATATTATTTATTTTCAGGATGGGCAATTTAATCTCTCAATTCTTCATCTTATATATCACCTTTATTAAAAAGATCATACATAAGTGTAATACTGCAGGGTCATTGTTTAGAAGCATATAGATTTCTTTGCTAGAGACTTCACCTTTCCCCACAGGTTTCTCCAATTAAAGATTCTGTCATTCGTTTCATTCCTCGTCGAAACTTTTCAGGGAAATCTTGTTGGTAAGTCCTCGCTGGTAATTCGATTTTGTCGATACTCGATGCTCAGAAATCAGTATCCGTAGTGCTAAAGTAGCTAGATGTGCGAATACGCTGATACATAGACAGAATGCGATCCATTAAAAGCGAGGACAGATTTTCTACTTGCGGAAGACCTAATTTGGCTAATGCGCAAAACAACAGTTCAGTCCTAGAAATCATTGAGCGTGCACAGCGCAGAAATCGCATATTCGAATGAGAGTTACCCTAATGGAATTTGAATACTACGAAATATTTACGTAACATCGGGGTACAATTTAATTCGACGAAATTCTTAATTGCAAGGAGATTTAATCCGTGACGACGTTAATCCTATGGTTTTTTAATTTTCAGCTAACATTAACTCCGCAAAATCCTTTCAAATTACAGGATTTTTGATTAATGTGTTTTGTAGAATAATCGCCTCTTAAAGAATAAGCTAGTATTGAGTGTCTTTTTATATACAATATTTATTGTAATATTGTGCGTCCCGTGTCCTTCTTGTTCGTTAGCTTCCTTCTGTTGTCGATTGCTTACGAAAGAAGAATTCCGACGTTAAAGATAGCAAGTTATTAAAGTAGTATCGAAGAAAGTTGAACGTTCGACCAACGCTGCAAATTTATCACGAGAAACGATTCGATATTTGTAATATAATACGTTAAACTCTTCCCAGATTGCAGGTCGATGATAAATTTTCATTGGTGTAAAAGCTAATATTCAGTCGTAATAGTCTTTCATACGGAGTGGAGCGGCTCAAAAGAGCACGAACAAAGACACTAGCTCGCGAGGCATTCTCTAATATCGACTTTTAAAGAGTTCGCCTAGCAGAGAAACCTTTCGTAAGGCCATTGTCTGCATTTAGCCTGTGCCAACCCCGATTGATCATCGACGATGACCTCGTCTGACTCGCGAGGTCATCGCAGGTATGCTCCAACATTTCTATAGGAGCCACATAGGTCGATAGTGCATCGGAGATCGATGCAAATAATCATATTGCTGTCAACACATCGGGATAATATATTTCCGAAATTTACGCGTTGCAGTACAATAAACTTTCTATGGCACAAATAATTCATGTAATTGATGTTAATACGAAAACTATAAAAGAAGACATAATAAGTCGTATTTTTCATTCTTTACACGTTGTTATACCAAAAATGTCCCTTTATTTACTTTACTCTCGGAAATATGAAAATATCGAAGATATTCAAGTATTATTGCTTGTCTTAATGTTTGCGCGTTCGGTTTTCGCAAAACTTCATCAACTTAAAGAGCCGACTTCGTGGCCGCTTCAAAGTGCAACGTACTATTGAAAACGTGCTTGAAACCTGAGATACCGCAAATATAGGATTTAATTCTTGCGAAAGTTGAAAATTTTGAAAAGTTTAGAGAGCTGTTTTTATGAGACTTCTAACTTCGAACCTAACAGCTTGCTCCCATTTTCAACCATGTCGTAATAAAATACCACTCTTTGGTCATAAAATGGCATTAAAGTCAGAAAATTAACAAAGATGTATTTATCGTTGTTATTACGATGTTATTACGTTCTTCTCCTATGATCTTCGTATAATAGTTCACGTCCAGATAAGCGAATGCAACCAATAATTCAGTTAGTTGGCCAGCAACTAGAATTTCGTTCAATTAGGTGGAGTTCATGTAAACGAAGTTCTATTGTTTGTGTTTGTTTAGGTCAATTTTAGAGTTCTATTAAAGCTGCACTGTAGGTATTAAATTCTGTTAGAGTTGCGCTATTCAATAATGTTGCACTATAATGGATATTATAGATGACTATAATATTTGCAGCAATATTCGGCGAATATCGTTAGAAACTTTCAAACTAGGGAAATTCAAAAAGAGGAGCTGCAGTCAGCAAGAACGTTCGATATCAAAAATGTAGACTAAAATGGGATATTCTTAGTTTCAGCTGAATAGTTTATATCTCTAGTTTAATTTATTATTTATTAATTTATATAAGATTTAGGTTCTTTGAATGAATAATTAAAACGAGCGATAGCTAAAATTTCTTTCCTTCTAAACCTTGGAGAATATTACTCCAAATACTATATATAATACTACTTCTATTAGGGGTTTGAGAAGTTTTTAACGGCCGAAAATATTTTTAAGATTGGATTTTTAATGATTTGATTTTGAATTTTTAAGATTTTTATTGTTGTTGGTTATCTTAGAATTATGATGATATAGTTTTTTTTGAAAATGAGTAGGCTATAGGATTATAGTCCTTCTAAAATAAAAAATTTTGCGATTTTGTCAAAATTAAGAGCAGCTATCATGGGACTAACCAACGTTCTGCTAAGATTAGAATTATCTTAGGACTCCGCCAAATGAAATTTTCCCCGTAGTCACATGAATATTTCGTAAAAATTCGTCAAATTCTATCAGGATTGGAAATTTCATCAAATAAAATTGCTCCGAAGGTTTCGCGAAATTTAATGTTCTAGAATTACATCGACATCCCGTAGAATCGGAGTTTTATGAAATGAAATGCTCCTTCGAATTAAATTCCATACAATTGAAATTCTCCTGGGATTGAACAGATATTTTATATAATTACAATTTCTTCGCGATTATAATTTCCACGAAATTGGAATTATCTTTCGAATCAAATTTTGCCAATAGAAATTTGAAACACTTTCGTGGAAAATAAAATTAGAACCAAAATTAAAATTCTCCTAAAACGCAGCGTCGATCCCATGAAAATCACAATAAAGCTCGCTTACGTAGACAGAACTAATTAGTAGAAATTTTTTACTACTTATTAATGATTCAACTAATTAGCGGTTGCTAGTATATTAACGTTTGGCGCTTGACTATACTAATTAAGTATACGAATCGCGAGTCTATAGTTAATTATTAAACAATTAATCAGTTAATCTTTTAAGCGTGAAAGACAAGATATCTGATCACTCGAAAACGCCTTCGTAACAGACACGATCTATTACTCTCCTCCAAACTCTAGCAATTGCAATCATTCAGAAACCGTAAAATATGATTTGTTGAACTTTCCGCCTCGCATGATGGATGTACTTGTCATTAGTCAATTTTTACGCCCACGGAATTGATTGTTTCCTACGGACAATACATTTATTTAACAATTTTTATTGTTCTTATGAAACAAAACGATTTACAAACATTTTATAAGTCATTGACATTATTAAAGATGTCAAAGATATAATTTTCTTGATATTTTAAAGTGATGTTTGCTACGAACTATTATTCACCGGATAAACTATGATTATTAATTGATCTGCTTATTTTGGAACTTTAGAAACGATTATGCTCGCGTATCTCGTTACCTGGTACCTTCTCACATTGATAGAAAGCTATGCCATAATTAAATCAAGAAAGCGAAATTTGACTGTTTGAGATTTCCCACGATAAGCTAAAACAAATGTTGCAAACACAGAATTTTCTTCAAACCAGAAATTAAACTATACAATCTACATGATCCCTTTTATTTCAAATATCCATCAAATTTCCATCTCGAACATTATAATCAGTAGACTTATCCAAATTTATATTTGAACGAACATAACGAATAAGCCGTCATCTAGACAGAGATTTGTTCCATCTATTAAACATTCTAACAAATATCAAATTTTGAATATCTTACAACAACCTAATTATTGGACTACGATTTTTATGTATTTAAATACTTGGAGATTCAGAAACACGTAGAATGCGTATTTGCTGTTTCAGATCTCAAGTATTTAAGACAGTGTATCGTACTCGTTATATTGTAACACTTAGAATAATCTACCATTCTACATCTATAATATTTATAATACTATGTCAAAGATAATTCCTTACTTTTCATAAATATCGGCAGGCTAATCACCAGTTTCTTAAAATATCAAAGATAGAGACAACATACTGTAATATTTCAAGGAAATAAATCTGCATTTAAGTTTTATTTTTCTAATTGACGCATTTATTTCCATAAATATCCGCAACCTTACATTCAAAGAAACATCGACCGAACTATGTGTATACTTTACGACTTTCCACCGAACGATCGATCAACGATCACCAACGGAAGTCTAAATCTGCCAACCAACCAAATTCCAAGATCCTTCAGGTGGTCGCGTGGAGAGACTATTGACCCAGAAAGTAGTGAGATGATTCAGCAGGGGCATGAATACAGCCGGATGATAATAATCGCAAACCGCGACACGGCTCGGTGAAAGCGCATCAGAGCGTGGTCGTGTTCTACCAAGGATATGATCGAAACGGGACGCGAAGGAATCAAACGAAACGAAGAAACGCACGACTTCTCTAACACTCGGGTTTCCACGCGGCAGAGATGCACACGCGTGAACTCTCGGTCTCTTGCTCATAGCCTACATACGAGGCGACGTTAATGGACGAACACGTGACACAAGGCCGTACGATCACCTTGGTGCCCCACACGCCTCTCGAGACGCCTCGTCGTCCTTTTTCCGACCAACGGAATAGCGGAACTCGCCATTTTACAGTTAACCAGCAACCGACGAGCACACCGACCGATACCGAGTCCATCAACGGCTCTCTTCAAACTAAGTCGTGTTCTCGACCTTCGACCGATCGACGATATCGACCCATACGATGTCCATTGGTTGTATTATAAATATTCGTGTATGGCAGACGACTGACTGTCGCGGCTCGTGATTGTTGATATGTTACGTAACTATCGTTGACTGTCACGTTGGTCATTGAGAATTCACGCTACTAATTTCTTTAGAACATCGGAACTATTAAATCGAACAAAGTAACGATTTTCAGATTTTTCTCCTTTTTTATGCGTACTGAAAACATATAGGTATTTTTGCGAAAATTAATATAGACTTCTATTTAGGTTGATTTTTATTTGTTCGCATTTTTGTTCGTGGCAGTCGACGTGTTAATGACAGCGAATGCCAATTGGCGAACTAGTTGTAACTTACGTTACTATCTACTGGTATAAGGACACGTTATATTTACTGGAAAATTCTAACTTTCGCTTTATTTTACACTGGAACTTTATTTATCTGATCTTCATTTAATCCGATAAAATGTTAATTAATATGCGTTCCAGTGAATCTTTGTTGGTTAAACCTAGTAATTTGAATGTGATTACCTATTATGCGAGCGTGGAAAATAATAGACAGTGAGGGAAATTAATGAATTCCTATTATATGATCCACAGTTATATCGTTTATCCTTTAAACGAGCAGTGATCGCTTTAAAGTGATAGCACAGTTATCGTTTTTAACAGATAACACGAATGTCCCTTTAATTTCTGTTTATGCAGTTGCGTTCATAAAAATATAAATTTATAATAATAACGCGCAGTCTAGTAGAAATCAGAAAAGAATCAAGAGAACTCTGAATTTGAAAATACCTTTCCATTGTAATCGTGTCGTGAACGATACCGACGAAGAATAGGTGCAAACTCATTGGACAACACACTTTTGAAGATAGTCAAAGGTCCTTGAAAAACGAATCAAAACACTCATTAAAGATAGTCAGAAATTCTTATAAAGCGGATATAGGGGACTATAAAGAAGCATATGTATGAGAATCGTGGAATCGTGACTAGTTCTTAGAACTTCCTGTTTTTAGACGATAAGGTCGAGGTCGACAACCAGCTCCGTGAACAAAATTGCTGGCTGAATTTTAGGCAGTTTGTAGCTCGTTAACCTCTTTAGAGATCGCCACAATGAATTGTATGGAGATTTGGCGTGAGGTTTTATTCTAATCTCACGGTGGTTCTAAACATTCGGGATGAAGATTGATGGTGCCAAAGACATTGTGGTTTTCAGAATCTTGGCAATTTGGCGAGTTGTACGTCTTGGCTTCTTTCTCGTGGCGTTAAAATTGTTTTCTTGCGTTTAATGGATATCGTAAAGTAATTGTGAGTTTCTGCTGTCGCGTTATAACGCAACTGAAATAGTAAACGATGTGGACGGAAAAAGTGAAGAATTTCGGTAACGACAAGAAAAAAGGAAAGGCACATTTCTGTTTATTTTGTCGTTTACGTTGTTCGTCGGACGAACGCTATAGATTTTCAGAATGTATCGTGTTTACAGATTTAAAAGAAGAACGTATGATAAAAAATGTATGAGGTTGGTTAAACTGATTTATTTGAAAATTATACTTTCATCTTTTCATGATCTTGAGATAGCCTTAATAGTTGAAATAAATTATTCTAACGTTTATAACTTTCATTGCCATATTCAGAGTGGAATTTACATCTTTTCTCGCAAAGAAAGTCGGAGATTTATGTTTTTAGTATTTACATGGTCCTCACCATTCCAATTTTTCAATTATCATTTTTTATTAGTTTATATTTACGTAATATCGTGATGAAAATTTATCACTAAGAAGAATCTGTTGCGAAATTATATTATAAAATCTGAAATTGTCAATGATATTGCGTAGTATTTAAATATATATTACGCAATATACACATATGCCTGTATAATACATATACGTAATTAACAATTTTGCATAGTGCGTATGTATATTATAATTTATAATTACGTGTGTATAATGTACAGTGTGCGAATTGTAATTAATGTGCATTATAAGCATTACCGAAAAAGTATGTCGTACGCGTATCTATTTATCTACGCTACTGATAGAGAGTTTGAAAGGCGCGTGACCCTTAATGAATATGCAATGTGATAAATGTATGCTAAGAATCTTTGGTAATAACATTAAACGATAATTCATGCTTTACATGATATGCAATTAGAAGGTTACGAAGTACCATGCAATGGGATACAATTTGCCACCTCCTGTGCTTATTATTGTGTTACATACATGCGTATGCATGTATGTTGGGATTTGTAGAAGAAAGTAGATGTAGCAAGGAAGCGTTCGGATTAATGGTAGATGGAATATTCAGAGCATAATCTAAATAACGGAGAAAAAAATGAGCGTAATAAAAATTACCATATATGCTGTGTACAATAAGACTTGATTAGCTAGAGGAATCTATACAATTTTATAACAAAAAATGCACAAAGAGCGATCTTTGAGAGTTAAGATACTCGTTATAAAACTTTGCCTACGGTGTTACATATGATCGATAAAAAGTATTAAATCTATATTTGGAAACATACGAATTTTTAATAAAAAATATTAACAGTTTCGATGCGCCGATAACTGGTCCTTTTGTCGACTTTCATATTCAAATAGGTTTTTAGCAATATAAACGTGGATCGACGCGTCAATCACACGCATAAACTTCAGCTCTTTATTTTTAAATCCGTCAGTTTATGACCGTACATTGCTCAGACATATAAAGACACAAATTACATAACCATTTTACTGCAGTCTATAAAAAAAGGAAAGACACTATCAATAGAAAAATCAACAGAAAAATAGGCGTTATCACTATATCATAACTTTGCTTTAAGATTGACACAACTCGAAAACATCAATTTTGATGTGTTATATTATATGTATTTGATACATTACGGTAACTCATCTTAAGAATCCATCAAGGAGAATAACGCTCATAAAACGGTACGAGATATTATCCTTGTCGTTTCCATTTTATGACTCTAACGAACTCTGAGGAATCAATCACATTTACGTCTTTTCTAGCACTATACAATACACAGATAATTAACCTCAAGCATTTAAAACCAGTAAAGAGTATTTACACTTTGCTCCATGAAACCGAGGAATGTGTAAATAAACTGATAAAGATAACCATCATTTTCCACGTCAAATGCCAAGGAATATTTTCTTGACACTAAAAGCCTTGCTAAAATGGAAACGAATTTTTTCAAATTTTTCGCATTCTAATAATCGGTGAAAGATTTTAGATAAAAATATATCCTAATAATCCGAATAATTATCTATTTTATTAATTTATTAACAAATTCATTCTTATCGTATTATTATCGAATATTAAAATATTATTGACACACATACATATTTGGAGATCCATAGCGTTCAAGCGATAAACGATGAAATTTATTAGAACTTAGAATTAGATTCTAATACATTAGAATAATAAGCTAGAATTAACAGAAATGTATTTTTCCCTTCTATTGGACATCTTCGCTTTTTGGGGTTACGTTTTTTGTTACCTTGTTGTCGGCTCCTCTTTAAGAAATCGTACGAACTCCTACACTTTCCTTGAATCTATGACGTGGTCACTACCATATTCGCGTTTCTTGAATTGATTCTCCGCCCAAGTGTTTGTAAAAGACGCGAAACGTAGTTTTTTTAAAAAGCGTAAATAAGCAAAGATAGGCATCGTTTCTACGTGAAATGCCAACAGGTATTTCCCCGTAGGTAAAAAACCTCGCTTTGATAGCTCAGCAACGATTAACGTAGCAGCGTTTAAACGTCGTTTCCGCGATAGCCGCGATTATGACATTTACGCGCCTACGATACACGTCGAAACCGCGATCGCGGTTTGCCAATCGCGACGGCCAGCGAATTATCTAGGAATTCAGGTGAGCTCGTGGAAAGAAACGCGGCAAGAAGCGAATAATCAATGAATAAAGAAGATCCGGCCGGTAATTCGAGCGGGATTTTTCATCGTGCTCAATTATAGCGGACCGTTAAATGGCCGGTCGTCTGGCAAAAGCAAAACGTCGCGGCTAACTCTCGCAGCTTTAATAGTTCCAGTCGCATTCCGTATCCAACCACGTAATGAATGAAATTGCTTGTTGTTAATTGATCTACTTTTCCTAGCCGGGCCACCCTTTTCTGGTCAGAAGGAAACACGTTTTTTCGCCATGAGACCGATGATCGATTCACTGGCATTCATTTTGGTTAACATCGGTATGGTGTAATAATATACCGACTAATAATGTTAGTGAACTGGCGCATTACAAATCATTGGTTGTACACCTATTTTTTTTTTTTTTTTTTTTTTTTTTTTTTTTTTTTTTTTTTTTTTTTTTTTAATGGTTTCGCAATAATCAGCTGACTTATAATTTGCGACATTTACTTGCAGAACTTCATTTGTTTCATCATCGAACTTGCTGCTCTTATACACTGAATTGACAAGCAGGTTATACATAGATTTCTCTTTTATACCTTCAAGATGTTACGTTGAATAGAATAATTAGGTGGTTTGTACGTTTGTAGTTTGTAAAATTTGTTTGCAAACTTTTTGACTGATTCATTGCCTACTTTGCTGTTCTTATGCAAGAAAATTAGTAGCAATTTACGACTCGTGACTTGTACAATTTCATCAATAACATTAACTTAAATAATCGTGCGAGATTGAATTTCTATGTAACTTGTGACTGTTATGGGAGATGATTAGATCGCTGTTCATATTTGGAAAACGATGGAAGTGATGAAGTAATTAGAAGAGACAAGATCCTGTAATTTTGATTATATATTGCTTAATTTGAAATGCAAATAATACTTTCAGGTATATGTATATTAGGTATTGATTTTTCGTTAAAATTTTTTATTTTTTACTCAAAAAATATATAATAGGAATATTTATATATCTGACTTTTTACCAACTCGGTGATAGTCGTCTATTCCAAAGAATATGTTAATGATAAATTGCGTGTTATAAACACAAAGTTAATAAAAAATAATGTTTGTTCGTATCCTATTTATTTTATATCTTCTTTCTATTTTCTTCTCCACTGTACACATATATATCTGTACCACTTAATTTATAATTGTTACTTTAAAATCAATATTCAACTTTCAATTTATCATTTAAAACACGTTCTTACCAATTTTTACATATACTCATAATTTCTTTCAGAACTTATTATTATTTCCTTCACTCTGAAATCAAAACTATTCAACTAATTTATCAAGAAGGAAAATAAATATTTTATGAAGATTCTTTTCAATATTATTGAACACGCTAGGGATTAATAATGGTTCGATGAGTGGGTATTTAAGCGGGTCGGAATGTAGGAAGCTGTTTAAATACGTCGACGATTGCAAAACAAATTAGAGAGAAAGTGATGAAACAAATTGCCAGTCCGGCATTTCCTTCTTCTGTTGTAGAAATAACTACATTCCGTGGGCCGACTTTTCGCGTTCTTTGTTGAATTACCAATTTTTAATTATTAAGCATATTAAGCATAATTTTACAACACACGTGTGTGTCACGTAAAGTACGTGCCGGAATGAGAACATGCTTACAAAAGAACGGTATACACGACGTCCTTATGATTTCTTTGATACTTGTAACGATGCAATTTAATTGGAATTTGCCTACCCTCTCCATTAATTATGTGCAAGAATTACAAAAGATATAATATGGATCCAAATGATAATTAACATATGTACTTTTTAATTAGAATTCTTTCTTGCACTTTAATTGCATTTATTGTTATTGATTTATATAGATATTAACGATTTTAATAAATTGAATAAAAATGCGCTAATAAATTTTATCTTTTTTAACGAAGTCTATAGGAATTTTTTCTTCGGAACACTTTTATACGATCGATTTTTATTGACTATAATAAACATTTTTACTACTTTATAATGTAAACGGATGTAGTCGTAAAATTAAAGGTGCAGTAGAAATAAGGTCTCACTAAATCAGAACTATAATTGGAATAAGAAAAGCTATACTAATTTTTTATTTTAAACCAACAACACTCGTATAATATGTTGTAATAACTTTGAAGCACATTGTTAGACAGTTAGCATAGATCACGTTGCTTTAAAATTAATATTTGTGCTCATTAAAATCCATGCAATAATTGATCAAATATAATAAAATGAAATTATAAAATACGTGCAATGCTTAGCAGTGATAAATATATACTTTGAACGTCTACGCAATCTCATACCTTTACGAACAAAAGTAAAGAAACACGACCTAGTTAGAAATTTACTTCATCATCTAAATATCACAACCTCGATACTCTACATTTTATATTACCATATATATGCGTTTAAAAATTATGCACATTTTGTACATTTTCGCGTCTTGAAATTTCCCAGAACTACATAAGCATAGAGTCTAGTAATAACTAACTCCTCAAACAACCTACCATTCACTCCTCCATAAAACAGCGTTACCATAATTACCATTAAAAACCGACTATATAATTAAATCCAAACGCGCACCACCATAATCGCAGGTAATTTAACATAATGTTACTATTGATGCTTACGAACAATTCGACGCAGTTTCAAGCGTCGGACTTGTTCCTTCACGGTGTTTTTACTACTTTCACTAATTCCGCCGCTTCTGCCTTTACTTTCGAGTGGATAGAACGAACGTGCTTGAATCGTAAAAGTACATACGCGTGACGAAGAAGTTAATGGTGAAAGACGATCGGTCCTCGAGTTATCGTGAAACCCGGTCGTTTTACAAAGGGAAGGGTGATTATACGCGAAGAAGGAATCGATTGGAGGGGTTCGAGTTAAATGGGGTGTGTTAGGGTGGAAAAAAAATATTCGCAGCCGGTAGGATTCGAACCTACGCTCCCAGAGGGAATCTGATTTCGAGTCAGACGCCTTAACCACTCGGCCACGGCTGCTCACCCCTTGTACGTTTGTTGCGCACAGAGGGTAAATTGGGGCAAACCACCCCTAATCACAACTTCACATATCAATTTTCTTATTTATTGATTTAAACATCGAACGAATTTATATATTTCTCATGATGTAAAGTAGCGTTAAAAATTTGTAGACCTCCAATTTGTTAATTCTTCATGGAAATTTAATTTTTGTTCAATTGGTCTTAACATTGTCTCAACGTTGAAGCACGTTGTGTGGTTGATCATTCATCATGTAGAAATCGTTAACTAAAAGTATGCTAGTTTACGATCTTCGGTATATTTTTGATGTGAATAAAAATTACCTAAAATTCGTTAAGTTTTCCTTTGAATTTCATTCCTCAAGCGGTTATTTAGTATATGTATGGAATCGATTCTTAGCCAAAATTGCGGATATAATCAGATTCTGATAATTGTTACTGTGTTAAACCTAGACATATCGCATCACGCTAATCGACTCATTCAAACTTATCTTCTTCCGTTCAATAGTAAATTCAAATTTACATTCAATACTGTATTGGTTATGGCGTACATACACATATAGTGAACGAAAATTTATGCCAGTATAAAGTACACTTTCGAGGAGTCGAGGAGTTATTAGGATGTTCGTATATACGTTTCTGTTCTTCTCGCAAGCAATTTTATAGTTTTTGTGCTCTAATAGAACGTGCTGGATGGTAGTTGGTACATAAAATGACTCACTGATTAAGCTTCGTGTTTATCTGATAAGTATGAGTAGATTAGATCTGCATGACCTACCTTAATTCTGCTGATTGAAGCTTGTGTTAAACGGTTAATTGGGACAGGAAATTTTTGTCATCGAGCGATTTGTTTCTTGAATTCTTTAATAGAAAAAATTTTCGATTTTAATATGTGGCTGTGCTTTTGAGATTTTGGAGAACAGACATAGGAATTTTATTAAAATTATTTTTGTAATATATAGTATGTAATATGAAATAATATAGAAGCTATATATTGTTGAATTACATTTAAAGTATGTTAATAATAAAGCTGTACAGAATTAATGTATAATAAAGTTCGTAAAAAATTGGGTTTAGTTTATTCCATATATTATACAATTAGTTTTCTATTTGCTAATTGCTCCTCAGCCTTAACACATTTTTCGAATTGTATATGTATGTATCTACATTCCTTACACGCTCAGAATGTATCGAATACAATAGCATATTCTCGATGATGTATTATAAAATAAAGTTGAAAACTTATATGTTTTTAATTTGTTTCGTTTTTTAAACAAATTTACTGTTAGTTAATAATAAAACCATCGTGCGATTATTATTAAACAATTTGTTTTTCCTTGAGTAAATATTTATAAATTACAGTAAATAAAAATTATAAACAATAAATCCTCAATCGTCGTTTTAAAAATATTTCCTTTTTATCATATTTGTTGATACTTTCAAGACATATAAAAGAATAACAGATCTCCGGTAACAGATTTAAAATTAAAAGCATCAAACTTGGAAATCGAAAGTAACCTTGAAAAAAACTGTTTATTGGGAAAAAAACTGGTATCAGAAATTTCGTTCCAAGGTAAACCAAGGAACACAATTAAGGATATCTAGTTATATTCGCCCAGGTCTTTAATAAATCATAATAAATTTGGAAATTATTCAACATTCCCTAGAAAACTTATTTACATAGCAATCGCACGATAACAAAAAAAGCTCACGAGTCGCAAAAACAAGATGAATAAAAGATAGCTCGTTAAATTAATGAAGGATAATGTCTAGAAGAAAAGAACATTTAATAATTTGAATTTTATGTAACTTTTAACATAATGAATCGAATTGTTGAGCTATCGAATCGAGCTGAATTTTTAAAATAAAAAATCGTGAATGATCACGATGGAATGCTGAGATTGAATTACTCGAGATGCCGGATGGTGCTATGGACCATCGAAACATGATTCATACTAACTGTACGCTGGAGAAGCTTATAAATCGCAACGAATCTCGCAATTCTACGCTCGTTACAGTCATTGGGAAAAATAAGATCGTGGGAAACGCGAGGGAGAGAAGAATGAAAATTCATAGGCAGAGCATGTAATACAATCTGTTTATAAAAAATTATGAAAATGGCGAGAAACTTACCGAGTACTGTGCGCGGGATGAACGTTTCCCAAAAAATGTAACAACACACCTTGGATGAAACACAAAAAGATTTAACAAAAGAATTAACGAAAAATTCCTTTTGTGTAGTTTTACAAATGAAAAATTTCGAAATAAGAAGTATCTTGATGTATGATAAATTAAAAAGTTGCTAAAGTATGATTAATTCGTTGTGGAGTGTGAGTAGGAAGTTTGATACACGGTTTAAATTTCTACAGCTTAAATTGAACCTTTTTACGAGAAAAAAAGACATTAAAGAACGTAACGAACTTTTAATCTTCCTCCTTACTTCATTTGTTACTAAAATGAACTTTTCATAATCTTGTGTTAAAACTTCCAACTACGATGACACTGTATCGGACGTCTTTAATCGCGCAAAATTCAACTTTTAAAATTCTCGAGCTCCTATTCCAATCATCAACGAGGTTTCGCCATACAATGGTTACGTATAAACTATTTCTTTATAACATTCTAAACTGCTTTATATTATTATTTAAGGAAATAAACAAAAACGTATTTTTTGTGCAAACGTTACTGCGCAACGTAAAACCTTTTCACGAATCTCTTCTGTGTAAAATACAAAATAAAAATGAATGTGCCCTTACGTCTCAAAAGAGTCTGGTCCTACATTGTCGATAGTTGTCTGAAGAAAATTCACGAAGCTCGGTTGCATTTAGACACGCTACACGAAAACCCAACCCAACTCTAAAATACAGTTAAAATCGACAAACTTAACAAAGCGTTACATACCATAATTAAAATCTACACAATTAATATCGTTGAATTTACAGCGGCTACAAAAAGTACATATTTGCACACATCCCTATCCTCCAATCAAGCGTTTCTTTATAATCTTCAAAGTGTTTCGTTAGAACATTTCATCTTCGTAGTATCAAACTTTTGCACTCATATAAAAACACTATTAAAATGATACGAGATTTAATATATCGGAGTCAACAAACTAATACGCTACGATATTTTCTGTAGCCACTGCATGCGCCGTAAAATCTATTCGTATGCAACATTCATGGATCGTCCTTAAGGAATGATTTACGCCTATCCCGTGCCTTTGCATAGTATTCGCGAGTCACCGTTAATTCGCCATGAAGATCGATTCTTCGTTCACGTACAAACGACCGATATTTTTCACTCTATAACGAGATGCTCGCGTGGAAGGACACCGGATATTAAACAGGATATTAATCGAAGCTACCAAGAGAGAAAATGAAAAAGAAACAGTTGATGTAACGCATTAGAAGCATTAGGATAGAAAAACAGAACAGAGAAACATAGTGGACTTTCTCGTGGTGTCGTTTATGCATTTATTCTCTGTAGAATCCGGACGTGTAAGATGTGGCCAGCAACCAGTCACAATCAGCGATCTCTCAAGCAGTGAAGTCCGTTTGCGGCTGTTCCAGATTGCGTCCTTGCCGCGCGGAGTGCAACGGCATGCGTGTCGGTACGTAACGGGTGTTCCGATCTCGCGATGTGCCGTTTTTTCGCCATTTGAATAGTGCAAGGCGATTTCGTTGTGTTAGTTAACGCTTTCATTGCCGTACAGTGGAACTGTATTCGTTCGAACTGCAATTATTGGAACGAAATTATAGCTAGTGTCTAATTAAATGCACTCTTGCCGGTTGAATCTATTTGTTTGAATGTATAAATTATCTGCCTAAACAATCACGTTCGAAAACAAACACGTTGAATGTATAAATTATCTGCCTAATCAACCACGTTGATCAACATAAATAGAAAAATACGGTAAAGCGATGATGTTATAAACATTGTTTTTTAAAGCTACTTTAGAATTTACTACTATTCATTTCGAACATTTCCTTGCGACGTCGATGAATTTGTGCGAGTTGCGTCATTTGCTGTTTGAGAATTGAACGTTAATCGGCTGATGAAAATAGCGATGCAACGACGTTACCAATTAATTAATTAACAAAAAGTGGAGTTGGTCAGTTTGGTTTCTCGGAGGCTCGTATATCACGCATTAATGGAATAATATATTAAAAAAAAAGAGAAAATATACTAATTGAAACGGAATCAATGTCAGATATTTAGTTGATCGAGAATATGTCCGTAGTCCACAATTAAGTTGATAGATAAGTTATAAGATTAGATATCAAAATCTTCAAACGTTCAAGATTAAAATCTTTAGACATTAAAGATTAGAACCTTTGACGTTATTAACGTTTCTTTAAGTGTTTCGGTTAAACTTCCCAAATTTTAATTGAAATCTGATTTAATTGAAATTAAAATTCTATCAAAGTCTTTATATATTATGGTATACCAGTATATCAGAACTTCGCTAAATCCAAGCCATTGTTTCTAAACGATATTGTATTCAGTAACCATTCTCCACATCTGTAACCCTATATGCAAATGTACACTTCACTTACGAAATCTGTATGAATAAATATATCCGAGCTTCTGGCGGCGTGAAATTGGAATCGAAATTGTAATGCACTCTGATCAAACCTTTCGATTCACTAACAGATAAAAAAAAAAGGCATTCTGACACACTTCTCTCGCGAACAAGCAACGGTATACTTTCAAGCCAGATGAAAAGAATCCGAACGACGAAAACAACGCGTTCCATCCAATTAAAGGAATATCAATGATCTTTATACATTTACTGTTACTTACTCCCCGCTTCTTAAACGAACGAGCTTCTCCAGCTTGCGAATTGCGAAAGTGCACCTTCGAGAAAAACAAAGAGATCGATTCTGGCTCACCCTTGTTGGAATCTTAACGAGCTCTTAAGACTCTGAAGGACTTGAAATGACGAACAACGTGTATAATTGCCAAAAAAACGCGAAAAAACAATTTTTTAAATAGAAGGGGATATAAATTTTATACAGAGCACGGTGGGAAAGATTATAAGCGTTAAAATAATTGAAGGATTCATAATAAGAATGAGACTTGTTAAATTTTTTGATCTTTTAAATAATTATTACGTATTTCAAAAATTATTATCCGAGTATTATTTTTCGATTGTTTATTGTATATGTGATAATTTATTTTCTTAGTAATAAGAATACTATTAATATATTATCGATATACGGCGAGGGAGAAAAGTATTCGTACACTCTCTAAAACAAAATAACTTTTTTAAAATTACACCAGATGTTTTTCTTTTTGAGACGTTATAAGCGTTAGTTTACTAGGCGATAGTAAACAATATTTTGAAAAAATTGCAATTAATCGGAATTGCTAAGAAATGGCAAATGGTCGCGTTTTACAACTTTTTCATCTGAACCTGAACGTGTAAGGAAAATTTGAACAATACGTCTTATAAATTTATGTCAGTTATATACATACTGTGAATCTCATCGTTTCCTCGTATTGGATATATTCATTTCTTGCAATTACATGCATCATTATTTTAATTTCTCCTTAGGATGTCACATGATGTCATACATCTTCTTTGAATCAGTGACAATAATATCACGTTTGGATCTTTGAACTAATTTTTATCATTTATTAATGCCTAGATTTTCGCAGAACATAATGTTCTCAGAACAGAAATGTTTCTGTTTCTAAGAAGTCTCATCTAGTTTTCACAATGTTTTCCTTACTATTAAAGGAGCATAAAATATTGCGTTAATTGCTATAAAATGTACCTTGAAGGAATATTTTCTGATCATATTGAAGTGGAATAAAGTTTGTTGAATTAAATAGAAAAAGAAATTAGAATACAAAATTTAATAAAAATTCAACCTCTGAATTTTATTTTCATAAGAAATTTCATAAAGTTTTCCTGTTTATTCTGTGTGTTGCAGCAGTTAGCAAGAAGTTACTTGTTAATTACAAAGACTCAGTTATATCAGTGAACATAAATATGCAATCAAGAAGAAGGAGAACAAGAAAAGTTTTTGATACTTAAGTAGATTTATTTGGATACAGCCGCCACCATAATGACTGCAGAGCTGTCAAAGAGATAATATTTCGCAAAAGCAACTCAACTGAAAACTTATCTCTCTTATTATGTCACGATCAATAACATCTCAACAGAAGTTTTCTTTTTTTATGGTAGTACCTATATGTCGGTTTATCAAGGTATACTTGTACGATATTACTGCGTGTTATTAATCGTTCTTTGGTCCACACATGAATACATTTGTCACATTTGCACGCATAAATGTCATACAGTGAAATCTTGATTATTAGAACATTAATTATCGCTCAATGAAAAATTATGGGCGACACGTTGTAAGCAAAATTACGAAAGGATAATAAAATAAATTATTATATCTTTATTTGAAAGTTCCCGTTTGATAATAATATCTACGAAATAATTTAAAAGGAATTATACCTCGTATAAAAAATGTTCGCATATGAGAAATTCGATTATTCGAATAACATGTGCCGCAAATATTTTTCGGTAACAATGGAAAAACGAAGAATTTAACAAATATCGAATATAATAATAGCAATTAATGTTCCTGCAGAAAGTCGATCAAAAATCCCTGTCCTTGGCTCCACATTGTTAAAAATAAAGATTATCAGAACAATTACAGTGAAACAACCATAATTACAGCGTTTGCCTCTCGTAAATTGAAAGGCCATTACTGTTTGGTAGAAATAGCCGGTGTAAAGGCAAACAGCTAACAGGGGAAGAAGCAAAAAGAAAAAAGAAGTGCAACGAGTCGTGGCCGGCGTTTCTTATCTCGCCATTTGCCGTGAAACGTAACGCGAACCTTTGACATTCACTTTCTAACGGAACTAATGTGCGCGCTGATATTGTGAAAAATCGACGCTTGAAAATATGCGAACCGAGTCGCCAATGGTTAAGCAAAACTGAAAAATGATTGGGAAAGGTAGAACGGGGTGGAAAGGCTAGTGGTAGTTCGTGATAAGAAAGGGTTCGATAACTCTCTATATATACAGTGGCTATAAAAAATATTTCCACAGCAGATTCTACATTTCAATTTCGCAGTAGCAAATGTTTGTACTCGTACGAAAGCACTACTAATAGAAATAATTTTTATAATCGCTATAAGTTTACAAACAACGAGATATATGTAAGATCTTTTTTATACATGATTCTGTAATTTATAGTAACTCGTATGAATATTTTTATATATATATATATTTACTTTTTTTATATATTCTAAATATGTATAAAACATTATTATTCTCTTCTCCTTGTAGAAAAATCTTTCTTTTTACAAAGCATATTTTTTTGGCGTTCTTATGAATAAGACATGGTGTACTTAAATTTGGATCGCTTTTACCAAGAAAGCGAAAAATATTTCGTTCGGTTAATTATACAGTAATTTAATAAAGTATGGCGTTATATACAACATTAAGTATAGAAGAATTAGTACAAAAAAAGCTCACATATAAAAATAACTCTAGAATTGACTCATAATGACAATCCATTTATTTTCGATTTAAAAAAAGGAAAAGAGGAAGACTATCCAATATAATAATTTTTGCATAATTCTAAATACTCTTTTCCCTGTTTTGGAAATGCACTGTTTTTCTATTTATTACAATATTTGTGATGCGTGTGTTAAAACAAAACGAATTTATGTTACAGTAGAATATAATATTTTTACGTGAAGTAGTACATCGTGCACGAAGAAGAATAAAAAATAAGTCAATTTCGGAATGAGATACAAAAGCGTATCAGGCGCGTAAAAAGTTATTTCGTGCCCATAAACACCGGTTGGCTTCACGCATGAATGTAAAGTGAACGTGCTCAAGCAGTAAACCGCGGCTCACCCGTTAGATTCGCATTCTTACCGAGTACGCGAGTCCTAGTTTTCTGACTCTCACCCACAACAGCGTCGAGAGCAGATTCCAGAACAGAATATATACTGTATCCTGTCTATCCTATCCTATGCTATCCCTATCCATCTGTCTACGATCGTTCAAAGCCGAGCTGGAACGTATGTACGTATCACGTGTACGAATGGCGTCTTTCGAAAGTATCCTGAACGATTGCTAACTTCTTCATAGATACCGTAGATATACAGTACCCGCAAGTATCAGTTTATTTCAGACAGAGATCTCTACAATATCCTTTTTATTATTTACCTTTATTGATTTGTTTCTCCAATGCGATTGGAGAATAATTATTGTGTAACATAGGTTTGTTTCATTTTCAGATATCACTGATTCATGTAAGATACTTGATGAAGTAATACACTTTATTCTTTTCTTTTATATATATATACTTATTGTCAAATGAATTGTCAGACCTTTATGATGGAGAAATTGTATGTTTACCTTGTTCTTAAAAATTTATTAGTAGAAGAAGAGATTATGAAAAATATATATATATATTGTCTTAGCTTTTCTGCTTTATTATATGTCTTATTCCTTTCTGCCTGGAAATAATCAATTTCTTTAACCATATTAAATGATCTATGATGATTCTTACTAGCAGGGCCAAGTAGCTTTCAGGAGCAAGATATATCTGAATTTTCTTCTT
The DNA here is from genome assembly GCF_014825855.1 of Bombus pyrosoma. Taxonomy (NCBI): domain Eukaryota; kingdom Metazoa; phylum Arthropoda; class Insecta; order Hymenoptera; family Apidae; genus Bombus; species Bombus pyrosoma. Next base: position 14,324,411 of record NC_057776.1, read on the forward strand.
GTAGGTTAAAAATTCATTTCCATTTTTGTTTACTTTTGGATAAAATGAAATAAGGAATCGTTTTTTTTTTTTTTTAGAACGTTTACCTTTAATTTTGACGTAGATGATGATTGAAATGGTGATTTGATGAAGGATTTTAATCGAAGTGTTTGGAATTTCAAAATATTAAATTAAACATTTTTAGGGCGACTAATATTTATAGAATTCTTAATATTAATAAACATTTCCATGATTTATGGAACAAGTATCTGGATTCATTATCATGTCATTATCATCTCGACTATAGTTTGCTTTTTATCTCATAGATATTATATTCATAAAAAAAATGTTAAATGAAGAAAACAAGATAATGCGCTTTGTCTATTCTATCGCATAAAATTTGTATCCACGAAATAATTATTGCGAAACCAGCAAACATCTATAATTTAAAAAATGACGGACTCGAAAAAAATTAGTTTCATTATCTGTTGAATATTGCTTCGGTTGTAAAAATTAACATGCCTATAAAACTTCAATAAAAAAGAAAGGTACATGTTTGTAAAAGACGTAACAAAAAAGAAAAAATAAAGGACATTCGCCTAGACGCAGAAAACATAAAATCTGTCGTTAAACCTGTGCTCTAAGAGATGCAATAAAACCTCATGCGATAATCGAATAATCGAGGTCATATTTTATGTTTAAAAACGAGTACAATATTTACACGCAGATAAATGTTACATGACAATCAAAAGCATTAAGATAATCATACGAAATTAATAATATCAGAATGATTAAAATCCGATTGTTACTTATTCTTCTTTCTCTGCTTCTTTCAGCATTTAACATTTTATCAGTGTAGGGAAGATGGTAAAAAGTGTATCAGACGAGTTAAGCTGTTTGTACATTACACGTTCATCCTTTTCAATCTCATTCTAATTAGAACTTACATTTCCAACGTTAGCTTAGCTTAATCTTAATGGCTAAAATAAATTGTTCAGCATTTGTATCTTTTTTCACCGTACTCCATATGAAATTTACACTTTATTTGAACTTTACACAATAGAATTTACTTTAACCGGTAAAAGAATCGTTTTTCACTTTCTTGACACTTCAACCGTTTAGCATTACAACATTTCAATTATGATGCGTAATCTATAACAAAATTACACCGTTGGGAAACATTTAAGGAGCTGCTATAAAATTGTATTACAAAATTAGCAGCTGTAAATATTGTTATGTAATGTGAACACGTACAGTTTGTAAGTGTATTACATATAACATATACAAGATGTGCACGCTATTAATTTTCGCCGTTTTTCTCGTAAAAGATAAGTACGAGGAAAAAATGAAACAGGAGAAAGATGAATAGTTCGAAGAGAACTATGCACATATTTGCGTTAATATCTTTCCGTAAGTGCAAAAGCCTATGGGCATTTTGCAATCGCAGGAATTTTCTTAAATGGAAACGTTTCTTTTTTCCCAAGCATTCAATCCTCTCGCCATTCCACGAAAAGGAAAGTATTACAGTAATACAGTCGAAAACTGATTAGTCTAAAAAATGTTTCAACTTTAATTAGGATACGAGAGGCAAGAAAAGACGAAGCGCAGTTTATGTCTTCGTTGCTTTACATGCGACAAATTCTAGATAAAAAAGAAAACTTAAAGATAAAATATCTTTTAAACTAATCAGTTCTCAATTATACTACCTTAATACTTTCTTTCATAGAATGACAAAAGAATTCAACATATGCAAACGAAAAACCAAAGCTTCCATTTAAAAAAATATTTTTCCGTTTGCAAAAGAAATATTATCGTAGATACGTCCACTTTGAGCCATTCATCTGTCTTCTTTTTCATCTTTTCCTCGTATTTATCGTTTGCGAGAAGAACGCTGGAAACTAATAGCATGATCATATACGCAAGAAACACAATTTACAAGTGCATACGTATAACATATATCCACATAGAATTTACATCCTTCTCCTTTGAAGGCATCTCAAAAGTTTGCCTGCTTCCGTGATTTATCATATCAACGTCTCCATCACCAATTCGACCACTCTTTCTCGAAGAAAATCGTCTCGATATAGCATATAATGGTCTACGTTAGTTCGATCCATTTGCGAACAAACGAAAGAAACAATCCCCATACTCTGGCCGCAGCGAGGCACAATAGTAGCAAGCGTGTAATCGCGGTGTCGAGCAGACGGCAATGGGGCAGAGGAGAGAACTACCGTTACTCACTCTTACTTCTGCCGGGTGAACGACGAACGGTTCTCCCGATCGGATCGGATCGTCGTAGCACACTTTCGCAACGCAGGATGCGCGCGAGAGACGCCAACGGGCTCCGATTCAATTGAAATTCAATTACAAAACTATTTTCGAGCCTTGACTGGCCTGGATCCCCTGAAACCGGTGTGTCCTGTGTGCAGGACCGAGAATCCTTGTCACTTCCCCCTCCACCCCTTCCTTGTAACCGCGAGAAAGGCATAGCTCCGAGGAGAAAGTATTCTTATTCCGCTCGTAGGATAGTCTGCCTCTGGTCTGCGCCTGACCGATCGTCCGATGCTTGTCGCAATTTCTATCCTAAACGGAGATACGCTGATCGAGCCGACCCGGGAATCCCGATTTTCGACAGTTCTCTCGCGCAAAGGATTTTTGTTTTATTCGGTTGTTCAGAAAATTCCTGACGTTTCTGACAGATGATTACCATAATTACTGTAGCGGGTTGTTTGAAAAGATCTTGGCATCTTTCGACGATCGCTACACGTATCTTGTCTTGTATTCGATGAAATGGAATGTATTTATTCTTAGGAATTATTCATTCCTACTGAAATATGAAAATGCTAAAATCAAATACCACTACTGATTGAAGTCTGTTTAATTATAGATGTTTCGTATCTCGGTAGAACAGCTATGTCTCGTGTACCAAGGAAGAGCACAGGTGGTACACGTTAAATGTTAAGTAAAGTTATCATTTGTTTTCACTTTTGGAAAACCTTTTTAATGGTATTGAGCCTTTAAAGAGAAAATTGGCAATTTCTTCAACGTGTCATTTTTGTAGAGAACCAAAGGAATTATTAATGAAAGAAAAATTCCTCAAAAAATACGATATCACCGATATTAATTGGAAATGTCAAATTGCGTTAAATATTAGGTTGTCCGAAAAGTGTCTTTCTTTTACAGGCACGTCTTTTACAACGATGCATCTTTATACAAACATGAAATCTAATCTGTCAAATGTTGTGATCTTTATCTTGATAAAACAAAATGGATCGTATGTAATTCGACAAAATAATATAAAACGGAAAATGTTGTACATCCATTATTTCCTTATAAAACGAAAGAAACTTTTCGGACGACCTAATAGAATCGGATGGGAGTTTTGGGGCGCATGTATATAACAACTAAAAATTTTATTGTAGCAGGTTGAGCATGACGTAAAAAATGTTTTTTCGGAGACTGTATTATGTGTTAGTTGAAAAGAAGAGGAGGTTAAAGAAGAAATAATATTATGACTAAAATGACTATCGTTTTTTAATACGATAAAAAGGTACGAATGTATTTCGTATTGAGAAATCCTTTGCCAAATTGAATAATCTAAAGTGGAAATTTTGCTTGCTTCTTAAAGATTCGCAGTAATAAAATTTACATTGTGTGTGTTATTGATAGAAATTATTTTTAAAAGTATTCGCCATTTCATCAATTATCACTTGTCAATTTTGTAATGGGTACTATCAAATGTGGCATAATGATTCTTTGAATTCCACATATTTTGCGAATGTAGAGAGAAAAAAGATAGAATCCAGTTTATGTCTCAATTTCCTTATGTAAATTATTTTTCGATCGAGAAATTACTATTTCGACATATGTCTTCCTTTTTTATGCAAAAACATTCCATATATAAAATAGAATTTCTTCGATCAAGATGTTTATTCATAGTTTATCATACGAATTATAGCTCATTCTACTTTACAAGCAACGTAAATAAGACGAATCAAGACATTTCTAAAAACCACCTACTCATCACTTTCTATTCGACACTAATAAATTATCCCATACTTTGCTTTCGATGTATCATACGTTGCCTCGAAGCGCATGATATATCATTAATATTACTATGACAAGAAATTTAATTTACTGTTTCCTTCGACAGCCAAATTCCAAATTTCCAACTGAATTTCGAGTATCCTGGTCGTTGGTATATATTTAAAGATGCAGAAAATAACACTCCTACAGCTGGAATTCAATAATCTTATTTAATACGATTCAAAATCGAAGGGAATGCTAATTTTAGAAGTGATATTAAATATCTGAAGAACTGAAGTAAATTGAATTAAATATCTTTCGTTAACGATATAACATAGAATACGAAGAATTTTAAAGTTAAATTAGAAACCATTGTTAAAGATATTCAAAAATAGAGAAATGAAATATCTTCGTCGGCGGTATTCATGAACGAGGTAAAGGAACGATTCCATGAAATAGTTCGATTGGAAAGCACGTGATCGGTCGAATGCAAAAGATCGCCGTAGTCGGGCTTCATTGAATTTCATTGGTCGATCACATTCAATCTCCGTACATCAGTTTTCGATGAGGAACAACGGGATTCGTGGCATTCTAGGTGCGGTGCCCGTTGTATTCACCGGCCGTTTCTATTCGAAACTCGTGCCGATCGGCGCGGTTCTACACGTTCCTTACACCCGTGCAAGCCTTCTTGCAAGATGAATGCTCGAGTACTCTCTCGATTCTCGGTTTCGTGCTAGGAATAAAATCGATCTCCATAGGTATATTAAGGTCTAAATGGGAAAAGAATCTTCGGCCTTCGGTCGTTAATTCTACCACCACTATAAATAAAGGGAATACGGTATGAATAGATCAGACGTGATAATGATATTAAAAATGCCGACGGAATTGTATATAGGAAGAAGTTTCAGTTTCACAACTTGTCGATTTGCTGTGGATAAAAGGCAATCGTTCCATTCTTCGGATAATTGTGGGAAAGATATACAATTTGAAAGGTTGATACGAATTTAATAAAAATTCATGTCATTTACTTTCATAATCGTTTTATGAAACGTTTAGCGAACCACTAGGTACTGAAAAATGAAATATTGAGCTTTAGATAGTGGAAGAAATATTAGCAAAGAAACAATTCAACCTTGAAATTGAGTAATCGAGATAACATTTTGTAGAAACGCGACATACATATATATGCATGTATTTGGCTTTAAAGTTAAATGCTCGCGATGCTTAGACGATATTTTGGAAAAGTTTGATATATATATTTAGTTTTGTAATGAAATATTCGTAATATTTAGTGAAAATTTTTTAAAAACGTAAAATTAATCTTGTTCCCTTATGACGATCGTAAATCGTATTTTCGAACTTAACATTTTATTATTAGGAATTATTAGGAATGGCGCAAAAAAATTTCCGATTAGTTCGAATATATTATAAACAATAAAATATAAGTAAAGCGCCTAGTATACCTTTGTTCTCAGGAAATAAAAATTCATGGGCAATATATACGTATGGGTAACAGAAAAAAATAATAAAAAATATTTTTCACAAAATTTTGTGATAAATAGTTTCTTTATTTATCTTTATGAAAGTGCCTTTCCATATATGTACACGTGTATTTTGAAATGAAGGCAAAAATGTAGAAAATAAGAAACATATGTTTTAAAATACTTTGTTACTGCATAACCGTAAGCTTCAGCTTTTCAATGAACAAAAACAATTTTCTCGAAAGTTCTATATAGATTATTTATTTAAGAATTCGATCTGCAATAACGAACACTTTCTGTTCATCGTAGAAAATTAATTCATAACATTAAAATGCATTTTTATGCAATAAAACGATTGTTTTATGCGTTACATATAAAATAGCCAATATCTCTAAAAGTACAAAAACTTCAAGTTCCTTGTGCCAAATTTACAACAATAAGAAAAGAAAATCGAACGGTCCATAAAACGATTAATTGATACCTGCTTACATTATCATAAAAGTAAAATAATTCCAATCAAGTTAGCGATTTAAATATAGGAACAGCATAAAAAACATTTCAAAAAATTGATATCACGACAATTAATCGGAAAAAAGTTACATTTAGTGCATAATTAATGGGTACCAAAGAAGATAACAAGCCAATAATTCCTAAGATAACCATTTTCATCCGGACAACGATAGGCTATTAAAAATTAATTGACATCGGTAGCATTTCACTTTTATTTCTTTCGAAGCAAATGGCTAATCTCCCGTCGTTTTTCTTATCAAAGTCGAACAAAATTTAGTCATCGCCGATTCCAATTATTATACTTCGCCGATAAACACCATATAGGTACGTTTCAATTCACAAATTTCTGTACAATGATGATTTTTACCAGAATATTTATTAAATTAAATTCATTTAAAAGATGAAAAATATATCATACACGAGGAGTATAGAAGAACTAGATACTAGCAATAAGCGAAGAAGCATATTAACATAAATACGTCCAAAATTTTACGTTCTTGGTTTATAACAAAATTTTCGTAAATTGATTTTTTGTGACTTTTGCAAATCAAAATGATAATCTAATCCCGTAATAAGCGTCAATTTTATTTTATTGTTATTTCGTTTATTCCTATCTCAAACGTACGTGTTCCCATCTTAAACATTATTCTACATTTTTCATACAATTGTCTTTATTCCCTCTCTAGTTCTTCGACTGGATAAATTTTACATGAGCATTGCATCTGTAGAATTTGACGATCCACGGTACGGCGATGATAAATTTTTATTGGTCAGTTGCTCGCCCGACCTGTCGACATTTATTACTGCTGCTATCTGGTACCGGTTCGTGGGCACGCGGATTGCAATGCGAACCAGTATCGAGAGATGAAAGGAAGGAACGGAAGGCTATGTTAACGCGTCGGGGGCGACAATAATAGAGTTCTGCGTTTCGATTTATTGTAGGCTGGCCGTTAGCGGCTTGTAATTTATTGAAGTGGAATATTGGAATTGTTCGAGTAGCCTTTGACGCCTCGACTGATCGATATTGCTTGCTTGCTTGCTTGCTTGCTGCGTATACAGCTTATTCGTTTCGGTTTTTGTTAAGCAACTAAATGAATTTTATCGTTGTTATTCTATTATTTAAAGTCACGTCAACTAATAGGTTTGGGATATTAGCGACCACTTTTCTTAAAACAACGTACACGTACGTTCTCGTTTTCCGCTAAGCTGTAGCAGTCTAAAGGCCAGTCTACACTAGCAGAGATTTATCCGTAGACACGTATTCGCAGGCAATTTTATTTTCCGCGGGAAATCCGCGGACAAAGGAAAACGAAATTCAAGTCCAGAGACAATCCGCGAGTAAGAACCTAGTGCAGACAATTGTTGATAGACATGCATTCGCGGTCAATCTATATACGTCGTCCGATGAAAAGCCTCGTAGAATGCACGTTCACGGACAAGTATTTTGTCTTCCATTAGAATGGAAGACGAGAGACAACGTCTGCGAGCAAATGTAGGGAAAATGTGTTTTTTACTCCATTTAGGAAGCAACGATTCCGCCGTGCGATGGTGAGATTTATGACGAAGCATTCGCTATTGCAGCAAGGAAAGGCGAAAGTAGAAAATTTGAAAATACACGCTGTTTGTCGAAATCACTGCAGAGTCACGTACCATCCATTCGTGGATATGCCGTAAAGAATTGTTCCGAAAGCGAACTTCGGCTGAACTTCATTTTTTTCAAAGGAATTATACAGTTTTTAATACACTACTCGATCTGTCATGGTGTTTCCTATAAAAAGTTATTAACCTATGTACTTATATCGAAAAAAATTGCTTCGAAGGGTTGAAAAACTTAAATCAAATCATTAAATTCTGGGTTTCTATCAAATATTAACAACTAAACGCATGTGTCGCATTTTATGGGAGAAAACTTTTTCATACATAGTATTCATTGTTTATATTAAATAATATCCGGCTGCAGAAGTAGGTGCATGCATTTATTCTTCAAAAGTCAGGATTTAAAAAGCACAAGGTACTGCGCTTCGTACTTGAGAGGAACATCGACGATCCGTGTGTTCCATCTCTAACATATCTTCAACTCATCGACATCGAATTATACCCGGGTAGCCGGCACGCTGCTAGTGAACAAACGACATTGCCTGCGATCTACATACATCTTTTGGCGAGTGTAGGCGAGCAATGTACGTAGACAATGTCTGTCAGTGTAAACGCGCCTTAGACCTCCTAGCAAGGTATCGTTTGTGATAATCATTGTAGTACAGTTGAAATCTATTTATTGGAATGAATTGTTAGTTAATGCCCGATTGACCGAACTCTTACCGGTTGAATTTTCTTATCTGAATTTCAGCTCGTATTATACGATCGACAAATAATAGTGCGGAAAATTTGTGAGCTCCGATTAGATGAATTCGAACTATGCAAACTTCTATCGTGTAAACTGTTTGTCCTGAGATAAGTTCAGATAAGTGGAATTCTAATACTCTTAATAATTAATAGTTACGTCTAATGTTTATTGAAACATTCATGTACATTCACAATACAGTCACGTACACGCAGGGTGAGCGACAACGAGTGTGCGAAGGTTGGATCTGGGGGGAATCGACTTACGTGCGCTGTATTCACGTCATTCGGAGTATAATGCGCTCCTAATTGTCTTCATATCTCTCGTGGCAGGGGAGATACGTCAATTTGAATATTTCATTCATACGTAATTTAATAAAATGGTACGGTGGAAGTTAACAGCGATTTTCAGGTTTGATCACACAAGCAATTTCCTTCTTATCGTTTTACTATAACGGCTTTGAAAGGTGTTTTAAGTGTATCCATGTACGAACCTATTTCACAGTTTTATAAAGGAATGGATTTAAAGTGTATTATCTTGAAAAAGAAAGTTGAAAAATTCTCGACGCGTATATACACAATTTATTGCAAGTTTCTAATAAAAAATCACTTGAAAACCAGATCAAAAATTATACTTTAGAAACTAAATGGAAAAGTTCAGTAATGAAATATTTTCACAATGTTAAATTCCACTTTCTCTAAACGTCAAATCAAAAACTCACAAGCAGATTTCAAGTAACTTGGGAATCTTAATTTCAAAATCGGAACAAAAATCTTGAAATTTGATTATAGAGTTTGAATTCGAACAATAACTTTAAATTACATTGAACTTTAGGTACAGAGACTATAATCACCCAGATATATCGGCTTGCTCCTCTACCTGCAACTTTTTAAACAATTGCAATTCAAAAATTGAAAACATCATCGAAACAATTTATGTACTCTTCATTCGTACGAACGTCGTACTCTGCTCCAGCTGCATGCTCTTTATCCATACAAATATAGATATTTGTATAGGGGAAACAAAGCTCGTATGAGTCGTTAAATGCCCAATGAAAAAAATATCGATCTAAAAAACAAAAGGAGCAATAAAATATTTGCACAGTTCCATAATGTTTCTGCATTCTCCGCGTGCATCAAACCAAAGAATCATTCTGGCTGAAGTAAAAGTCTGAAGCAAAAGTATTCCAATAGCAACCGTCAGTAATCCACCCAAATCTAAACATTCGTTACAAAACCTGCATATAATTCTCCGACTATACAACGTTATAACATCTAACATGTAAACTTACCGGATAATAAACCGACTACCGAACCAGCCCGCCATTATATTTTAGCTACCTACCAATATTTCACGGTTGAGCCATGCGGTTTCCCTCTCACTTGACAAGCGACCAGAATCTTTTTCCACCGCGGGGCGTGATCACATAGGTGTACCGACACCCGATTTACATGAAAAGAACGCGCGACAAGGAGCAGCGCGTGTACGCAATCGGCAGCGAGCGGGACCCGCGCGTCTGAATTATGCGAACCGTTGCACTGGCTGTTCAATAGAAGAAAAGAGAAGAAAGGAAGAGAAAAAAGAAAAAAGTCGACTCGAGATTCGAACCTGCCGATCGCGTTAGGCCGCGTCGATTGAAAGTTGCCGCGAATTTTTTATCTCTGTTAATTATATTCCCTGCCAAGGTCTTTTTACGCTGTTACATTCCTCGCCGTTGCCAGCAACAAGAGGCTAAAGCCTCGTTCAGATTGGTTGAGTACCTATTTGCTTGAATTTCAGTCGTTCGGGGCTTTAGTTTGTCGTTGGAACTTTAAGAACTTTTAAGAAGAAGAAATTATCGCGTTATTGTAATCCTAAACTTCGTCGCTAAGAACCGATATTCATTTTATGAACAAAATTTAATCAACACTTCAATTTACTACAGAGAAGAAGACGAAAACTCGTACGAAATATTTGTAATAATTTTCTTATTAAATCCTGTTAATTTATCAAAGTGGTTCATTATATTATTAAATGCAATACGACCAACAGGAATGAAAAAATTGTTAGGGAAGAATACTAAAAACAACATAGCCTTTTAAATTACACGAAGCCAAGTGACGTGATTAACGAGGATCACGGTAGGAAGAATATTTCAAATCAGGTAAATATCAGTCATATAAATAAATGTCTTCAAGTTACGTGGATTAACCTGCAGGAGACGTTTTGATACGCGTGCACGTGCGACCAGTAACATTTTTCCTTCGATGAGTCTAGTCGGGAACGAGTCTCGGCGATCGAAAGGACGATCCAAGACACCTGTTCTAATCGTCGATCTAAGGATCCGAGACTGGAGAATCGAGCGGCTTTGCGGGGTTAAATCACGACGATTCGACGTCGCTTCGTGGCAACCACTAGCAAAGGATAAGGAACTCGTCCTGCGCGAGACCTTTCACTCGCTACACAGATTACGTTCAGCTGGTCAGGTTCATAAAGAGATTTATCGATCCCTCGATTTATAAAGTCGCCGATTTGCCACCTGTTCGCTGCCATACTGGACACACTGAAAAGGTGGTTAGTGGAACTTGCTTTGATGTAGTTGCTGTTGGGATTCTTGATTAGGTTACTCGCTTGTTCCTTGATAACTTGTGATCGAAAGAATAGGAAGAATACAGAATATGGTTAAATGAGTTTAGGATTAACGCTTTAGCCCTTTGCCTTTTACGGCTGAGTTTAATTCGTGACGTGGATTATACGGTTGTAATTCGACAAGGGTGAGTTATCTTTATGAGAGAATCTAGTTTGAAAAACTTGGATATTTCTAGGTGTAAATTTTAAGACCAATTTCGAAGCTTGGAAAATATTAAATACAAATTTTGTCCATACAAAGTTTAACACTTCGTATTTGATACAATGTTATAACTAGATTGTGCATAACTGTGAATGCACATAATACGCAAAAATATGTAAAATATTCAAAATACAGTAGTCATTATTATTAAAGTAATACTATATAACGTTTTATTAAGTACAAAATTTATTTGGAACAGAATAACTATTTTATATATGAGATAATAACTTGAAATATTCACGAACAGCGCTCTATTCTCTTGTACACCTGAAACAGGAATAAATTTGTTTTATTGCACATTCATTTATTCAACACATACGCGATACGCTCGTCTCGTGGCGTTTTCCTTTTGTCTTCTTCTCTTTCATTCCTCGCTCGTACAATACAGATGTACATACATCTGTTTTCTAACAATTATATCTTTTATCGAGGGTTCCATTAATTCGAATTACGTTAGTGGAAGTATGAATCTGCATAAATATTTGCGGTCTAGTTACAACAACAGATACTTAGTAATTACATCAAAGCGACTAAATTAAATAGTCACTAAACAAAATCTTGTAACAAGATATTAAGTAATTGTTCTAGATAATTTGACGAAAATTTAGTGTGATGTTTGAATAGAGAGAATTATCAGTTTACAGTCCTCAAACTTAGCTACCGATTGATTCATACGTTGAAGGTTTCCGGTTGAAAATTCAAAAATTCAAGCAGTATATCTTATGTGGAATATATGAATACGTTGAGAATATATGTCAAGAATACAATGAAACGTAATATAAATTTTAAAGGAAATGTGATACGACACAGAGCATGGTTATGTTGAAAATAAAAGGTATAATACAACTCGAAATAAATAATACAGCATGCGATTAAACGTTGAATTTTTATTATGCACATAGAACTATTATTCACACACATTTCCTACTCTTGGCTCGTTCTATTCTGACAATTACAATTTGAAAGGAAATATAGTCTTATCACGATAAATTCTCAATTGACACGACCATCTATCTGTAGAGATTTAAGAAGACATTTATTAAACCATAGATGAATGCAATCATTTATTTGCCATCTGCTCTTCGGATAATATATTGTAAAAAGGGCAGTAGAGCTTCCTCGAATGCACGATGATACCAAAATGACATTACCAAGAAATGTGAAAGATTATATTTAAAGAAAACATATGACATGGTAGGCGTCAGATCCAGGAAGATGCACAAAGACTTGATTGTTTTCTATTTCTTTTCTCTTCGAACTGTTCTCACAATCTACGACGAGAAACGGTAAATGAATTATCTGAATTTTGTAATTCTTTAATTCTGGAATCTCAGCTACCACCGTTTATTTTTACTAACAATAAATGTACGTACAAAAACGGACAAATTAACGGAACAATATCGGAAAAAAGATAGCGAGCTAAATAGTTCTTCGATATTAGAATTACCAACGATAAACGTATAGCGAACTATATACACATTTCTATTAAAATAACCATGATAATTGGCCTACAAGAAAAATTGTTTATATTTTTCACCGAATATCGCATCGTGAAAAATCTACATTAATATAAATTTGCTTGATCTTTACGAAGACTTACAATCTAATTAATAAATTTTTACAACGAATTAGAAACCATGTCAGTTTAGACGTTTTAAATAGTTTCTGCTCTAAGGAACATCGAATCAATGAAATCATGCCTGACGGAATATTTCTTAAAAATTAAGTCAGTGCGCTCAGCATCCCTTATCAAATTCATCATCGACTTGTCCTCAAAGAATGAACACGTCCAAGTTGGGCGTTGCACCTCCGAAAAACTTGATCCGTGAAAAACAATTCGGCTCAGTCTGGACGCGTTCCGCATGAAGAGACCGTAAATTATCCACGAATCGAGGCGAGATTTATGCCTTTCGATTCTGGCCCGTTAAACGTGTCCTGTTAAAGCGCGAAAGAGCGTACCGATGACGGTAACCTACCGACAGAGATTATATCCACGACGACAGGGCGAAGCGGAAGATTTATGGCCAGCTTTTTATCCAATAGGATATGGGTGCTTGGAAAAACGATCCGCTCGATGTGTTTCACGTCGAAAGAGGTGTGGATTATTTCCGCGCGGACAGGTTGCAATGAGATTTACACAGCTGCTCTCTGCCCTTCATTCAATAATACTACCGAACGCGTATCCTCGAGATTCTCGAATAAATCGAGTTGAAAATAATTCCCTGAGACTAAGTGGATCGTGTTAAGATTAAGGTGACGGCGGCACGGTGCCCTTGAGTGGATCGGTCAGTATCGGCGAAGGATTAAAAAGGCTGAAACCGCGAACGATTTTCGGGTGTCAAATATAATTTCGTCGCTATAACAGGTTCGAGTAAAAATTCGCACCACGACCGGTTTGCTTTTTCGTCGAGCGGTGCTCGGTTAGAAAGTTATCCTGCAAATGGTTTAATTACTAAATGCCGCGTGCTAAATCAATCGCAGAAATGATTTATCGCACGATTTTCCTCGCGTTTTAACGTCACGTTGAGTCACGTCGGCGTTTTCGAAACGGTGAACTGATTTTCACGTAGATATAAGGATAATTTTCAGTGGAATTTAACGAAGATTATGGCGCTTGCAAGGATACCGACTGACTGAAACGTGGAATTTTTCAAGTTGATTAGTTTTGCGAGGGAAACGTTCTGCTGTTTTTCATAGCAAGTTGTTTTTGATATTGATGAACTTCACATTTTTTAGAAAAGTTGTTAATCGTTTAGAATCGAATGCATATTCTGTGATAAGCAATGCTCTTAGACCATCGATGATTGTAAATAACAAAAGGTTTGAAAGGTACAAACGTATGTACGTGGTGAAAGTCTAAGGAGTAGGTACTTCCTCTTAAAAATATTATGCAAATTGTATATTGTAATATGAAAACATTAATACTGTGACCTTTAAATCCATAAATGTAATCTTTTTTAAGTAACTCACCCATTAAGAAGTTGAAGCGCAAGTTGTTGAAAGTTATACCTGTGTGGGTACAAGCGAAGGCGTTTGTTTCTATTCTCGTTAATAGAGTACTCTGAAGAATAATTCACGAATGAAGTTTGAAATATGAAAATTCTATGAATAATATTAAAAAGTAAAATTTCAAGATGATCTCCCTTGAATTAATTAATGAATTCTAATTTAAAAAATGAATTAATAATTAATGAATTATAATTGCTCGGTATTACTTCGTGATACATATATTTAACTATATAATAAACTATTGAAAATTATTTTATACAATTCTATCTTTCAGTGTATTATATGTATATCTTATCTTTGTAGAAGTTACAACGTTTAATAATAATGTCAGGTATTAAATAATAATGTTCATGAAAAATTAAAACTAAGCTACTTGGTGTTATTTTAAATATAAAAAATTGTAAATTCTATAGACTGTATAATTGTTAGAATAGATTCATTTAATTGAAACTAACCGATCATCGTATTTACTCATTTACGTAATATGTAAATTTTATTCTTAATCTGGTTCCAAGGTCCGAAATACACGATATCGTTGCAGCAAACAGTTTACACGCTTGGAATAAAACAAAGTACATATTTTACCGATATGCCTGCTTGCAATACTTTGCAAACGTGCAAAATATATTTTACCGTAAATCTGTTGTCGTGAGAACCAAGAAATAATTTAAAAACGAACCGTGAAAAACACTTTACCTTTTTGATGGTATCGCTCATACGAATTCCATGCGTTGTTTATGCACTGTTCCTTTCGTTTGATACACAATTTGTTTTCGCATTGCCGTGAGCAGACATAAATAAAACAAAAAACCAGATCGTAATGTGTACATAAAAGAAATATATGCGCTCTTTTGTATGCAAGTGTAATTGATTTTTATGCAATTATCCTTATTCCATAGTCATTTTTTGCATATTATGCACCTACATATGTGACCACATATAATGGCTCGTAAAAATATTTGAACATTTACCATAGAAAATTTGTATATATATATATATATTGTTTCTGTTTTATTATTATTTAAAGTTTACAGTAACTGCCAGGATTATTAGCGAACTACATTTTTGTACAAATGAAATACACACATGTATATTCTCGTTTTTTTGCCAGAGACATTAGTAGTTACTCTTTATTAAAGTCATTAGTAGTCTAATGAAATTTTCAAATATTTTCTATAACACATAGACGATATTCATAAAGGAATTCTGCGTGTGTTCGAATATTTTCATGTATATACGTAAAACTGATTTATTTGCTACAAATAATCAAATTATGTTTCGTAAGGAAAATATTTTTAATCAGTCGTATATAAATGACTGTGGCTTGTTAATTTGGAAAATTGTGAACTAAACAAACCCTGATATTTATTCCTTTCGACTATTTGTTCTTCGATACTGAATTAGTCGGATTAGTATACGATTAGGCGAGTAAGGTTAAATCATTTTCATGGAAATGTTTTCAACGATGAATAAATACGTCAATAAAATTATTAATATACATTAATGTCGGTTGTAAAGTATTACATACAGATATTAAAGTTTTTAAAAGTAATTGAAGTGACTATGCAATGAAAGTGTCTGTTTATTGTGTAGGTGGTGAAAGAATTCCTGCAACGTACAAAGGAAGAAGATGTGGCAGCAATTCCGGAGAACATTCCTGCAATAATGTGACAGATCGTAGAATTCATCGACGGTGAGTAGAATTTTACTCTCAGTTTTGCTGAAGATACAATGAGAATGATTATTGTTCGTATAAATTGCGTGTAAAATATACACGTGTGTGTGTATGGTTATTGTTTTTGAATTTATTATGTTAAATTATGTCGAGTTAATGGATTACACTCTGTGTGTGGATTATTAGTCATTTACAATGATAGTAAAAAAACAATCACAGTGACAAACCATGATGAGTAGATGTAATATGAATTATTACTAAGAACGAATTGAGATCTAATTTTTTCTAATACTCAAAAATATGTTAAATAGTAAAATAAATAGAATTTTATTTTAATATTGGTAAAACGATCGGTTCCGCGATATCCAACGACTTTTCGTTATCTCCTAACGATAACAATAAATTACCTACTTGAAATCCTATTTTATCTTATTCAATTTTTTATTAAATTGTTCGAAATAAAATAGAATACGAATAAGGCAAGTGAAGGTCCTCAACGAGTATTCTAAACTAAAAGAAGCGCCAAAGAGATAGGATTTCATATATATTGTTCCGATAAACAGTATAATATAACGATTTAGTATTTTATTAAAAACTTCAGTTCCGGTCCATTTGTTTTAACGTCTGATAACAATTTACGCGCTTCTTTAATTTTATCCGAATCGTATTACGTTGTCCGAGAAGTTTCTTTTGTTTTATGAGGAAATAATAGACGCACAACGTTTTTTGTTTTATATTATTTTGTCGAATTACGTACGATCCATTTTGTGCTGTTGAGATAAACACTGCGACATTTCACAAATTTGGTTTCACGTTGTAAAAAACATCTTTTGGAAAGAAAGACACTTTTCGGACAACCTAATATTAACATTTACCGTATCTACCAATAATTCGAATACTAACGAAGCTTCACTTTCTTGTTAAACTATGTATCGTTTATAAAAATCCCCGGATCATTCTATAATAAAATGGGTTTATTTATGTTCTTGTTATATTAATTATAAACACGTATCGCCGCCCAGTCTTTTAACTGTTGCAGCTTTATTTTTCGAAAAAGGGTAATTAGACGATGTCATCGGTATCCATTAAGTAAAACGGTAAAACCATTAAGAATTAATATGATGCTATGCAGAATTTTGAGACAAAACTTCTCAATCAACCTACTATTCCATTTCTCTATCCCACATTTTTCATTTCTATCAAACTATTTTCGTCGTGGTCGTACGTGGACGAACGTTCTTTTACGTTAGTTCAGAAGATTCTTAATGCACCTATTGAATCCACCAATAATTCAAATAGTTGCGTTATATCTGAAACCACGTGCAACTCATACAGACGTTCAAATTGTATCATAAACATTCGTATAGAATTCTGTCGATAGAATTGTCCAATCCACGTGTTACATCTCCTACGTACTCTACGTGTTATCCAATTTTTTTCATCGTGTTTCTACGCTTTTCGTTGGACACAAACGTTTTATCGTTCCCCAGGCAACCTAGACGAGCAATCAACGAGATATGGAAACTGTTCGTATCGCGTTGAATCTTGATGGTATCGTTATCGATTGGCCGCTATTAACTCGGAACGACGACTGACCGATAGAATGCACTTAACGCCTCGCGTGAAAAGTGAAAGAGCTTTGGGGCGGCCGTGACTTTTAGCCGCGCAGCTGCTCGAAACGACAGCGATCACGATGACAATGTTTTCATTAGCGTGTTAGCCATATCTCCTTGTCGAGCCGCGATCTTGTCAGCAGGATATAATTCAAAGTTGGAAAGATGTGTAATTTATGACGTAGATCGTCGTATCTAAAGCAGAGAGAAGAGACAAGAATATTGAGCACATGACGTTTCGCTGTAAATCGTTGCATGTGAATACCGCGTCGTCCAGAACGCTGATTATTAAACTAACTAATTAACCAGATTACCAAACTGCAGATTTTTACGCCTGTTTGTTCAAATTATTGTCTAAAATCAAATGGAAATTATTTGAAGCAGTTTAGAGAGACAATTAGAGGTTTGTTGCACTTATTAAAAGATTATATATTTTATATATTTTTATATATTTTTCAATACTTTACATATATATATATATATATATATATATATATATATATATTCTGTATAGTTTTAGTATTATTATTATTATTTCATTTGCTCCGCACGTAAATGCATAAAAATCTATTAATTATATAAAATCTTGCTGATTACTAAATGACATAAGTAAAGACTACGGATGATGAATTCAAAGATTTGTTAACAAAAGTAAGAAATAATAATGTTTCCGTGATATGTTCTTTCTTTTTCTTCTTTTTTTATTGAAATGCAAACCACGACAATTTCAGGATTTTAAATAGGCAATTTCCCACTTGTAGGTAACGAATTAATTTACATATTGATATACAATAAATTAATATTACGTGGTGATAATTGAAAAAAAGCAGAATACGTAGGGGAAATGATTTTGTGGCTTTATGAAGATAACGTTAATCAAATTTGTGTAGATTAAAAGCGTATAAGTTAATAGATATGATCCGGTGTAGTAGGTGAATTAGTCGAACAGTAATTAAGGTATTTAATGGAAATACTGATTAACGAAATGAACGAAATTATTATAACGTAACGTGGAATTTAATATCAAATTTTCTCAATTTACTACGAATAATAGGATTCTCTATCATCAGAATTCTTATTTAGTGTAATAGTATTATGTTGTTATGTTTCACATTGCCAGTATGTTTCTATCACGACAATAAAATCATTAATTGAACGAAGTTATGGCACAAAAATGTTATTCTCATTTATAACAGGAATTCAAAATTTGTATACTTGGAGAAAATCGTAACATTGAACATGACTTAAAGAATAAATTGCACGCTGTTTCATCTTGTGTTTCATCACGTTTTTCATTTGTCACGATTCTTCTGGCAATAATCTCCACGTCGTATTTTCAATTCTACTGTATCTACGTATTGCATTTATTTCAGAATTATTTTCATACGCGTTTCTCTCATATTTACAAGTTAAATCTCAATGGTATATTCTCACGATTTTGCGCGTCCGACGTTCGAAGCGAGAAAGCGCACGTATTACGATCACGAGAATTCGTGATTCGCGTTTAACAGAAGGAAAGTCAACGAAACTGCTGGCAAAAAGAAGATCGAAAGCTTACAGCATCGGAATCTCGCACGGGGACGTGCGAAACAATCGTAAAAGATGTATGAAACAAGCTTCTTGCATTGAAATAGAATGTGCTTTCCTCTTATTAATCAATTTTAAAATATATATCCAATTTAAAATGAAATTTCATCGAAGAGAAAAGCTTTGGTAGAAGAATTGAATTGATTATTGTTTTATTTAATATTCTAAGCAGCTTTAAATATCACGGAATATTGAAAAAGATTAGAATTTTTACATGAAAACTGATTTCTAATATATTAAATCATATTAGTTTAATTGAAAAGGAGAGATTTTTTATATAAAAGTTCTAGATCTGTAGATTTTGAAATTGTTTGGAACGATGTGAACACACAACTGTGAGAGAAGCAGAGGAAGGTTTCCTTTTGCCAGAAACTGCATAAAATCTGATAAAATATTTTCAAGTTTTAACTACGTACCGTGTGAAATCAACGCAAACTGTATATGCCGTGTGCACGTGTGCCATAAACGCTTCGCTATGTTTACAGTATGTACTCGATTCTTGAGATATTATTTGTTTAGTAATTCAAAAGCACGAATCAATGTATATTTGATAAAATAATATTTTTATCAAACATCTGGAGTTTTTATTTCATGGAATAAAAACTTTAACATCAGACTAATAAAATTAATTAGTCAACAAACTAAGACAGACAACGATAGGCTATTTACTATTTAGATTATTTTATATAATTTATTCATTCAAATGTCTCTGCGCATCCGAGTAAAATTATCAATAAAATTTTTTCAAATAAATAAAATCGAAAAGTATCGAAGAAAAGTCAAGCTATGGATAGACAAAAGCATTGTGAAAAATCCTTTGAAAAATTTCATAAAATTTATTAAATGTGCAGAATCTGGAAAATTAATGTATAAACCTTTGAAAAATCTGTAAATTATCTCCTTGATATGAACTTTGATATAAATCCCTAAAAATATCCAAATCTTATCTATCTTTTTAAAAATGAAATACTTCAATATTTCGATAATAAATACTTTAATATTTATATGTCGGATTATCGTTAGAACTGAGGGCGCGTAACAATTCTTCATTTGAATTAGCCATCGTTTTGTACAACAGAGATTACATTTACAGGTATAAATATGACTTTTTACAAAGTTTGACGAATAACCATGGCGTTATCGCACAAATAATAGACTGATGACAATTTTCCTCTCTTTACGATTGCGTTCGTTTGTTATATACTGGTTAGAGGAATCGAGAAAGTTCCAATCGCCGTTGCTAGGCAGTTTCTGCTTGGAGTTTGATTATTAATACAACGTGTGTCCCATTATATTGACACCTCCGAGGCAAAATCACACGTGGCTAGGCCCGTTCTCGAGGCCGTATGCCGCCACAATCACATTTCTAGGGAGAACCATACAACCTCTCCACACCTCCGTCAGGTAAAACGTCCATCTCGTAACCGTGGCTACGTTCGGCGACCAGTTGTGCCACCTCGAGCCCAATCCCACTATCACAAATCTCGAACAGATACAATCGGATCGAATGACAACAATTGCTTAATCACGGCTGTGATAGAATCTAGGCTAAAGTATTAGAGGATTTTCGCAAAATTCCAAAGGAAAGGCTCCGATGTCCTTTCATCTTCGACATATATATATATAATAGTATTTCAATAATATTTTATATAAATTAACGTCTGGAATCGCGCAGAACGTACTACACTTCTAATGAATATGAAATGAATTTATGTAAACTAATAAGGTAGTGCATTTTATCGAATTTCGCACAGCCGAGAAAACGCAATAAATTTCGCCAAGTAGATTCGAATGAACAACCTTCTTCCTACAACATATCTATGTATATTGGTATTACGCGTGTTTTCGTTGGCTAGGAATTTTATTGCTTAAATATTCTGGCTTGAAACACACTAATGAACAGCCGTTTGCTCGCGTAATGACGCAATTGAAGTGTTCGTGGTATATTCAAATAGCGAAATAAACCGTGGAAATCATTTAATCGTGGAAACATTAAAGAATCTTACTAACGTTTACGCGGACGTAAGTGTTTTTGCATTACCTCTCATACCAACCGTCATTTTTTCTCTTAATTCGTTTAAACTTTGTGAATATTGGATTTTTGCAACAATTGCTTCGGTTTGATAGAGATTTGGATTAAGTCGATTACTTAATAATTCGATAATTATTTTTATTTGCATTAATTGGAGTGAAAGCGAAGCTTTGTAGCAAAATGTTAGAAACTCGTGTAAATATCTCTACTTCGTGCAACACGATATTCCTTTACGTGTAACGTGAAGGATGTTATGGAAATGTGGTAAATTTTTGCTTTATATCCACGTTATAACAAAATAACGAATATAAAGATGTATAATTTTCTATCCTATATCGATAACAGGTAGACTGCAAATATTTATGCAAATTTACACTTTTACGAATATTATTACATAAAAGAGACGCGAATGCGGATTTATTTTACTCTACAATTAATACTTCACAATGATATTGGATATTTTGCATATCCGTGGACACGATACATACTTTCGCATCCTTAAATTGTCCATAAATACACAAATATCCGCAGCCTAATAATATATAATAATAATAATAATAAATTACTACTTTTCTAAAATGTTACTCCGCAAGTTTATATTTTTTAACAACGATAACAATATTGTGAAAAATTGTCAAAATCGAAATATTCCCCGATCGAGAAGGAATTCGCTATCAACATGAAAATCGACCAACGACCCAGCCAATCAAAACAGAGAAAGATTACTTACTGGTAAAATATACCTATTAACATTGCGGACGTCTATGCTTAATAATTACACAGAGATACACGAGTTTCATTCACTCTGGAGTATAATTTTTACTGTCATCAACCACGAAACTCTCTATCGGATGCAACATGAAGACGAAACACGTCCATTTACCGATCGTGATTCGAGTTAATTAAGCGCACGCGATCGTAATATCCTTTCGAAATGAAGCAGTGGATCGGATTGTCGGCGCGGAATCCTAAACGGGATCGACGAAATGAACGTGACGTTAATGTCGGTCAATTAATCGTTATTAATAAGGTGTTCGATTAAAATATCGTCAGACGATTGAGACCGCTCGGAAATGTAACGATAATTATAATGGATCGAGGGTAACCAGTGGAATAAAAAGAAAAACATAAAAAAAAGTGGTAGACATGAAACGGCCGGCAATGGAGAGGAATCCGCCCTCGCCCGGAGCGCAATTTCTCCCAACCGATTCAGGTCGAAGCCTCGAGAGCAAAGAAGAGTGGCGAAAAGAGAGAAGCCACTCTCCATGGGACCAGACCGGAGTCTCCGTGGAACAAGAAGAAAAAGAAGAAAGAAAGATCGAGTGGATTGGAAGAGGATGAGAAGAGCGAGGTGAGGAGAAATAGCTGAAGGTGGAGAAGGAGGCGACGAAAGGGAAACGTGGAAAAATAATTGGTACGATAAACGGATAGGGCATGCGACGATAGGAATTTCAGAAGCTCAGATGAAATTGTTCGTAAGGTGAGAAAAATTGATGGATCAATTGAGTTAGGAGGTCGCAGAGATTGAAGACGGAGGAAGAGAATGGCGAGAAGGTATCGAAGAATTGGGATAGGAGAGAGGTTCTATGATCGGAAAAATACAGTTAGAAAGAGGTTTTGGAGATTTTAAAACGAAAGATAAAAAAGAGAAAAGTAATTGATTTTTATCAAGAAACTCTATTGGAATTTAGACTGGACGATTGACTTTTAAAATTTCACGTTCGTCTAAGGTCGATGTACTATATTCATTGCTGGAATGCGGATACTTTATGGAAATTCAAATCTTTCTGTATACTTTGGATATTTTATATGTTTTCGCACTTTTATATATCTTGTACGTTCTTTCATACTTTTTACCATTATGCATGAATGCTATAAATGGCATATAAATGGCATTCTCCTACGTGAAATTTTATAGAAACATTAAACGATTACCATGACGCATTGATAAATATTGTCAGGAGCAAAGTACAGTGGATTTCTAGAAAGAATGACACGTGTCAAACTTAACAGTCAAATACAAAAGCTTTTATCTTTCTTACAAGAGACAGTGACAAAATATCATGTTGCAAATCTGAGGGATATTTAATGGAATCGAAATTAAAAATATGAAATATTGAAAGCCCATCGAGATAATAAGAAAAAACAGACGAAATCCAACAAATCGAGCCATCAATTTAAACGCGAAACCGAGCTTCTTCCACAAAATATAACAACATGCAACAGCGATAAAAAAGGGAAAAGATTCTTCACACGCAAAACGAAGGGAACGAAAGAATCGTTGGAGCAACAACAACGTTAACACGTAAAGATCCAAGGAAAACGAGCCGCGGCATAAGGTATAAATGTACGAGGAAAGACGAACGAACGTAGAAGAAACGAAGAAGAAGAAACGAGATAGATGGCCCGATGAAAAATGAAGCAAACGATGGCTGATTACGAGAAGAGCCCACCGTGTGCCGATCCTGCACGCGTATATATCTTCATTTCGCAACGATCCTTGGTATGGTTACTCGATATACGAGGCAATAGCGGCGCATAAAATGCGACTGCCTCGACCGGTGCATGCAACGAAGATTTACATTGGCTTCGAATACCCTCGATGCTCGTTGCCATAGGCCCATTTTTTTCCTTTTCTCCTCTCATTTCGTACTCTTTTCTGGGGCTTCTTGCGCCTACGAAACGCGTCCTCTCGAATACCTTTGCTTCTCCTCCTCCGTCGTCAGCCACGGAACCGATCCAGACATCTTTCAAACGTCTTCTTGATCTATATGCTCGCCGTTAGATTCCCGGAGCAGAGCAATATCAGGTCGAACCTTCACCGAGATGTTCTTTTGTAACCGAGAAACGTGGCGAGGAACAAAATGAGAGAGACAGAGAAAGAGAGAAAGAGAGGAAGAGGGAAAGAGAGAAAGGGAGAAAGAGATATGTGTAACAGCGGTTGGCAGAGACTTCGTCTATTTCACAGGTGAACGCGATCTCGCGCGATTTATAACCGCCATTTTAGATATAATCCCGTTTAGTGCGTGGATTCGCTCCATTTTGTGACGCTCTACTTGGTTACTGTTCTCCTCCTCGTTCACTTTTTTCCTCCATTTTGGTCTGGCTTTTTTTTTCCTTGATTTACTGGAGACAGGTTAACGGATCGAGGTTTGATCGAACAACGGATTTTGTTTCTTTCGACGCTGAATGGACCCTTACGAAAACACGTGCGGGAGAGTTGTTTTTAAGAGAGAGTCGTTTTAATGATGAATTATATCGAACATATAGCGAACATATATCGAAAAATAGCCTCGATTGTTTTTAACAAGATGTATTTTAATTCTATTCTACCTTAGTTAGTCGTGTTCTGCTTTACTTCCTTTCGAAAATATGCGCGGCATATAGCTACGATTCCTTTTTAAGAAAACTAAAGATTACGTTGTACATACGATAGCGAGCATATTCATGTCAGCGTCTCTAACTCAATAGTTTTTGACAGACGTACTTTAGTTTGAAAATTACTGCAATTATATATAAAATATAAAATCTTGTAATCATCGTAGCTATTATTAGGTCGTCCGAAAAGTTTCTTTCGTTCTATAAGATGAGAATAGATGAACAACAATTTCTGTTTTATATTATTTTATTGAATTAAGTATGATCCATTTCGTTATATTTCTATTATTATATTTATGCATAATTCAATAAACTAATATGAAACAAAAAACATAGTGCGTCTATTATCTCCTTATAAGACGAAAGAAACTTTTCGGACAATCTAATATATACGTATGGTAGAATATTATGACGTAATTAAGTTCATTTTCAGAAGCTAATATGTAACAATCAAGCTGACTTTTGTAAATACTGTTGCTGTGAATCTAAAGAATTATTTTGCTACTCGACAGACCCTTCATGTTCAGATCCTTTAATTTCGGAACGATGAGTCAAATTAGAAAGGTTTGTCTAAACTGGTCGAAAGGCTTTTACTTATATAATAATATATGCGTATAGCAAATAGTAAAATTGATTGTAATCATGTGCTTTGATAGGTAATTTAAATGTATAATCTGCCATATAATACTATAAAAGACAGTAAATACAAATTACTATTACCATAAATTTATTTCCATTTTCGCCAATGTAAATATATTTTTTAATGATTTTGATTTATTTGAATAATTGAAATAACTTAAGTATTTGTATAATTTAGGTTAAAGTAACAAACTTGATTTTACGTGCGATTACGTTTAAACGTATTGAATTTATTACTACTCTCTACCACGGTTGAGAAAGTTTAATGGCTTGAATTTAGTTTGGAATATTCTGCTAGAGCGAACATGGTAGAGCTATTCAAAGTATTCTACCAAGTTAAAGTGGATCGGGTGTATGAAACCGTTCGTCAAATAACTCTGTGTCTAACTCAATTTCGAATCGAATTTCATGTTTCTAGAAAAATGTTTAGAAACGTCACTTTTTTCCGAGTAAATATCATATCTCAAGGCAGCAAGTCTTCAAACTTAGATAAAAATAATTTAATGCTCACGTAACTAAAAGCCACTCAACGAGACTTTCGTGTGTTTAAAAGATTTTCGTATAATTGGAAGATTATTTCAAAAAGCATATTACGTAAAAAAGATAAGAATAAGAAAGTAAAAGGGGGGACAAGGTCCCATTACGTTTACATTGATGAACTTTCGTGCATTTACCTGCAAGTACACAGCAATATTGAAGACATTTGTTAATTAAGAAGTTAATACTTATTGACCTTCTTAAGCAATTAAATGGCGTAAAGAAAACTTAACACCGTATCTTAAGTAATGTTGCTTGCAAGATATAATTATCGAAGATTTTTATTGTATTTTACGCTAGCCGTTTTTACTTGTAGCTAACTGCTTAGGCTCTGATTCCATCGTACAATCTATTTCATAATTGCGTCTCTTAATTAAGGAAAATTCTAATTAATTGATCGACTCTTCGACCTTTCCTTGCTGTTCGACAAATGTAGGTGCGCGATTATATATTTAAACTGTTTGATCATTGAATCATGATGAAATCATGTTGGCATTTAATCGACTTGTTGTGCTAATTGTAAACGACTTTTGTTGAAAATGCGTGTTTCATTGAAAAATGTATATTGCGTCTTATTAAATATATTATTGTTATTACATTTTATTTATTATTCAAGATTTTCATTGCTTGAAATTCGGTTCGTCAAAAAACATTCCATTACTTGCCAAACGAATTATTAATCACATCAATAAAATCTTTTTAAAATAATTCACGTGATGAATACCAATGACGCTTTCATTTCTGAAATTCACATAGACAAAGTCGACAAAGTTGATGGTAGATATAACGAGTCCACGCTCAATGATTAGATTAGATAATCGCTGAAACAAATAAATCGACAGACTGCAAACAGAGCAGAAGTCTGCCGAGTTAATTCGTGACTTAATCTCCGTAATAGTTGTTTGATTAGAAGTATAGATTTTTGTTGCAACCAGAACACGATACATCGCTTTAAAGAGGAAAAGAATGCTATCGAGCTGATAAAGAAGTTCCAGTCCGGTAAATCGCGTTAGTTCCTACTCTAGAAGTATTCCATTAAAACTAGAATTTGTGTTATCAGATAAATATCTGTAGAACAAACATTCGTTCCTTTCACTCTTATTTAAGAATATTATTTACCATGTTGTTACGACTTAAATAAAACCAGATTTACATATTTGCTGTAAGAGTCAGATATGGTATAAGAGTGACACAACCAGGAAGAGGAAATTCGAAGTAGGAAATTATTAATTAAACTTAATTACCTAACAATGAAAAGCCTTTTATCTTGTTTATAATTTAGTTAATCATCCTTTGGAGAGTCTCTAATAAAATTTTGTTTATGTATAACGCTTTCTACGAGCAAGGGGAGGAATTCAAACAACTTTCCATTGAATTATTACATTGTTCCTGTTAAATAGGCAGTTTAATGTAATACAATGTACTTAAAAGTAGTACAAGTAGTACTAGTTGCAGCTTTTTTTTCAAAACTGAAGTGAATGGAAAAGAAACACATAAGATGTATACCTATATAAGTAGCTATTACGTAGCTGTGTCACCATAAAACACGCACCTCAGGACTACTGCGCGGAATGTGATAATAAGTACAAAGAAAAAATTAAAAATTCTCAACAGCGTGCAGTCATTTCTTGGAAAGAAAATGCCTCTTAAAAAGTCCTTAAACGTCTTAAAACAAGTAGGCATGCCCATTAAGTAGAAAAATCAGCGAAACTCGTCAATCAGCAATACGCTTAACCTGGTATCCTTTCAGGAAATATGACATTAAATAAGTAACTAAGAAAGAAGAAAATTATGATACTTCCTTGTCATTAAATATCTCGCTTTTAAAGTTAACGCGATGTATCAAAATCATTTTTAAGATGTGTCGTTTCTCTCGACAAATTAACGATATAAAGAGACACAGCTCATTTCATACGACGAAAATCAGGCAACACAGTTGCGTTGGTATATTTTCCATTAAACGAAAAGAAGGAAAGAAGCACTGCTCTCACAGTATTACGTAATATCTAGTAACGCGAGTCTCGATATGCAAAAGGGAGTGGAATTTAAATATAAAAGGACGTTCCACGTTATCTCCTTACAATGGACAACGAGAACAAAGGGGAAAGAGTTAAAACGAAGCGTAGCTCTCCCCCATCCATGCTTTTATTCCGTAGAAATCGTGTCGTGTGTCGTGTCTCGACCCTCTCGCGGCCAGTATCGAATTAAATCCTTGTAAATACATTAGTCCTTTGGATCGTGAGCGTGTGATAGCCGCGTTGTAGAAAAAATAGTGTTACGCGTAAAAATCGATACCGCGATTTCATGGCAGACAGCGGTCGAAATCGACTAGGTAATCCTAGACAGTGCAAGGTGAGCATTACGTCTCCATCGGTTAAGCAACAGGCCGCCTACTGTAATTTCAAGATCCCTAATCGTCTGTAGCCGTCTAGAAGAAACATTAATCCTGTCGCGTATTAATGATCTCCCGATAGCTGCGATTTATTAAGATCTCTAACCCCCTCCTATTCCTGGCACCGGTCTCCAAGGAATATTGTAATATTTCGCGTACTTTTCTTCCAACTATCGAATCACGTAGAACGAACACACACGTCGAATCTGGGAATTTACTGGGAATTACTCGTGTCAATACGATAGTTTATTGGAGTCAGGGAAATGGTTATATGGAAAAGATTCAAAAATTTGTACTTGTATGATGTTACTTTTTCACTTTTTCATAGGAAACTAATTCGAAGATTTTATGTATTTCTATTTAGATTAGAATTCTATATGTATAATCATTGAATTGAAATATGTGCGAATTAAATTTGTAATTCTATATCATTTTCTTAAGTCGAGATAATTCGAAATCACAGGATTAGGATAAAGAGCTTGAAAATGAAAATTTCCCTCGTTGGTATATTGCTTTTTTATGATTTATTTTTTACGATATTCGATGTTTTATTTACAAACGAAAAAGTATTTTGTATTTGCAAGTTATTATACGATATTCCAATACGTTATTAATAGAATTACGTTATATTAATAACATTCTATAAAAAATATTAAATTTTTGTATTTTACAAGACATATTGATAAAGATATCGCTAACAGATAGATCAGATTATAACAATGAACAGTAAGAGTGAAAAGATAAATAGATAAATAAACGGAGGAATAGTGAGCGAGAAGAAGTAAAGGAAGCTGTTCCTTTAGTTTTTACAATGAAGTATAATAACTAACTCGACTTTCGGCTTGGTGCGAGGCAAGGGTAACACGTGGACGGGGTGCTCGGTAGAAAAAGTGAAGTGTGAGGGGAAAAAGGAAAGGAAAGCGCGAAGTAACACGAAGAGAGGAAAGATAAAGTGCAAACACACGAGGAGGAAAGAAGGAAAGATGAAAGGAAGAGAAACAAGGGAGATTTACAAATAACTAACTCGAATGTAGAAAACAGAATTATCGTTAGAACTTCCTTCAGAATATATTACTATCACGCTTTTGCTCATTAAAGAAATCGCAGACATAAAAATATCACGGACGATAACATTCTCAAGAAGATAAACTGGAATAAGAAATTTAAAATGAAAATGTAGTTCTAAAACTTCGTTACTTAATTCGACTTCCTATAACTCAACACGTGTATCACGAACTACATACATATATAACAATATAACATCTGCTAGGAGAAAGTTTAGAAACTCTGAAGATGACATTGTCCAGATCATCAAATCTTTTCATTTCTAAAGATCAACTCTCTCTCCCTCTCTCTCTCTCTTTTTCTGTGGACTTAAGGCTACCTCGTTTAATAACCTCCTCGATGAGATAAAATTAATGTTAACTCGTACGTTATGAATAACGTCATACTTGTACACGTAATCAAGCAACCTGGCCAATGTACATACGCGTCTAAGTTCGAATCAATCTAAAAGTCACACCAGACATTTTGCGAAATATATTTATTCGAACGAGACGTTTTTCTTAGTCTAACCGGTAGACGTATATTATGATTTCTAAGAGACAGATGGGAAGAAAAAGCGTTCAACGACGAAGATTTACGAGGTATCGATCGACTACCGATGTTTCTCGATTCACTTTCCTGTTTTCTCGCGGGACAGTCTAAATGAAACCGGCATGGAGAGGCGGCCGCGCGAAATCGATCGCGAGATTTCATCAACGGAGCTTTCCAGCTCGCGTTACACCGCCTAGAAAAAAATGCCAGTCCGCAAGTATCACGATTCGATTCACGGTGGATCTGTGATCCGTTTAATCGAGATCAACGACCTCGTCGATGGTCGATTTGTTGGAGATATCTCGCCGAGGCTCTACCTTGTCTTGCTTCTTTCTCTTACGGCTGTATATTTTTTCTAATATGGCAGCTCACGAAGGTCTTTGAACATTTATGATAGAAAACATTTACGCGCATGTACGTCGTGTGTGGTTTATAAGACGTTTCGAAATTTCATTGGCACTGCGACCAGGTATTGCTGTTACAATTATATTGGCAAAATTTGAAAACAATCTGAAAATGTATAGAGAAATGATAAGATATTTATTGCAATGAAATATTTAATAAAAGGTTAGTAGGTTTTCTGCACGGATGGCCACGTTAAGCGTATAATAAGCATTGAATATTGTCCATTTGAATATCGAGGTTTATTAGTATGAATGGATGATTTAAAATACCTTGCAGCTTCGATATACATTTATTTTTAGATTTGTTTCAAGCTTTACTAATACAATCATAATAGTGGGATCTCATTATGGCGCCAATGAAATTTCAAAATGTTTCCTATAACATATATTTGCACAAAAGGTTTCTGCAAATGTTGGAACATTTTCATGAGTTGCTATACGTTTCGAAATCTCTTTCCGCTTTACTTTCTTTATCTTTTCGCTACGATTCTCTTAAAATTGAAGGCCACTTCGGTATATAAAACGAAGACAGATCTTACAAATAATATAAATACACACAACTTGAATATTTGACTACTTTAAATAATTGATTATAGGGCACCATATGTATATAAATAGAATTTATTACCTTCAAGTACTTTAAAATACAGATCAGATGATGAACAGTGATGAACCCAGTAAATAATAACTTATAATATAATAATATATATAATAATTGATTAACCAAAAGATATTTGTATCAGTCATTTTCTAGACTAATAAATTTGATTACCTGTCTGTTCTATAAATAGGTGATAAGAGATGTATTAGAAATTGTTTCTTCGTTAATTTATGCATTTTAATACTGACATACGACGGTTATGAATCAGCTAGAATGTGCTGATACTTATGGCCGGTACAAATATTCGCAACCTGGTAATAACGTAATGACATATCTTTAAAAGTCTCGCGATAAAATAGAGAAAGAAGGCTATAAATACGACCAGAAAAAACAAAACAAGCATAATCAGTCACAATCCAAAAAAAATTAATCGCTGTAGTATACGATAAAAAATCTTGGCGGGCGATCTGAAGAGGATGAAACGCAGAAGATCGATTATGAAACGAACAATTAATCGCCAAAGCAGACAAGACGAGACAAAAGCAATCGGAAAGCTGATTCGAGCACGTGCTCGTACGTTTTATCATCGTTTTTATCGGTCGGTTTGAATACTTGCGCACGATCGAGCGTCCCTTTTTCGCGAAATCCTGTGTCGGCACGAAACGACTCCTTTCACCCGGATCCTGCCAGGAGAATGCTATCGTTGAAACGAGGAGGAAATGAAAGGCAAGAAAGAAGCGCGCGAATAAACACGTGCAAGGATGCCTTTAAGATGCCAGAAAGAAATTACGAGGTGGAAGTATAAAGTCGTTTCGACGAAAGTGAGCGGCGTAATTTCGTTTTGCAAAAAGACCCCGTTTCTTTCTCCGTCTTTACCTTGCGCCGTTACAAAGCAAATCAGTAGAAAGAAGCCTCGATTAATCACGCGGTGCGTACAATTGGTTGAAGCGACATAAAGATCGCAGGAGAAAAACATGATAAATATATTCTTGTCGATTTTATGATTTTAACGTTATTTCATAATTAAACAGCAGAATTTCAGCATGACACGATTTTCATTGGCTATAAATAAAATAAATAACAATAATAATTAGAATTTTGTGGATTTAATTTTAATATTATTTTACAAATTTTAAGGAGAATTTCAGTAGGATATAATTTTCTTGATTTCCTGACTTTAGTGTTGTTCTATGATTAAACAGGAGAATTTTGGAGAATGACATGGTTGAAAATAAAAAAACATGTCAAATTCAATGTGTACAGCGAGTCACAGAATTATTCATTCTCCTAAAAATGTGAAATTCGTATGATTAATATGTGTGCCTTATTACTACGGTAAATAATTGACTTTAAATACATACAACCGATTGTCATAACAGTGCTAATGAAATTTTAAATATGTTTAATATAGTACACAGAAAATATCTTCACACGTATTTGAATATTTTTCTGAGACACTGTATAAATTCCATTTGCCATAATTAATATGCTCCTTGAAGTCTTTAGAAAATTTCAAATTGCAAAATATGCATATTATATCATTTTTTTTTTCATCATTTAGCATTAAATTTTAAAGTATGGTAGTAAGGCAATAGCAATAATTCCTACTAACGAAGTATCTCACGTTACTACCATTACTAGCCATTTCATTTTTTCTCATTATGTCACAATCAAACGCACAATGTATCATCATTTATACGCCTGTCTTTGGATTTCTCCTTTAAGCCAAAATGATCACGATTGAATAATAAACAACGCGATTATCTCGAACATGCCCGGCCCGATAACGAAACGTACAGAACGAATAATGATAAAATAATCGAAATTTTTAATAGTTCTGGGCACTTTTATGAGTAATAAGTCCAGAAGTTTATAACCTTTTTTTAACTGGTGTAATATGTGGCCACCATTGTTATTCGGTGTACATATTGTGTTCGAGCAATAAAAGTTTTTTTAAGAATAACGATTGCTATATCGTAACGTCGAAATGAAATGATATTTCTGGCTTGTGAATTGGTGCAAGAAGAAGCACGTAGGTACATTCTAGCGAATACGAACTTTTTCCAATGAAATATTAAGTAGTATTTGTTGAGTTAGAAAATTTAATGACGAGTAGTCGTCTTTATGATAATAGTTAGCGTGGAACTTAATATTCGTAGAATTACGGAATGCGAGCGATAATGCAGAATAATTGTCAGAGAAGAATAAAAGTTTTAAAAATTTCATTGATGTACGAACGTACTATTCGTAGAAAAATTATTATGACGCCACGATAAAAATTAAAAAAATTAAGATAAAACGTTGCATTAAAATGCAAAGATTAGATAGCAGCGTGGAATATGAGGAAAAGGATTATTCCGAATATTGCAAACTCTATAGATAACACTTTTAGTTAAACGAAACGAAACACAAGTGTCAACGAAGTTATTTAGTTTTGTTGTATGAAACCAAAGTTTCAATTTAATAAATACGCGATTAAACATGAGAACCGAAGAAAAAGTAAGAACTAGTGAAACTATCATATTAAATGCAACGATAAGAAAACGATTTCTTCTCAGACGTTGAAGATTTCTTCGTTTTACATTTATTCTTCTAAAATGAAACTATTCTTGATTAGATTATTAATTGGGAAAAATAAATATACATGTATCGACAGAAATGATCAATATTTTCAACATAATCTATTTATATCGTTGTAACATATCTTTACGTATGCATTCAATCCATTAACTTCACTATTCTTATTCCCATTTGCTAAGAACTAAATAAACTTGCAGTTTACTAGACAAACAAGTGTTTGAACGCGGAAGTCAGGAAAACAACGAAAACAAGTTCATTACGATATGAGACAGCAGCAAGGACGATTCCGCTGAAAATGTCTTTATTCTGTAACTTCCTTGAAATAGAAAACAAATTCTAATTGAACCAAGCTGAACATAAAAGAAAATAACACAAAGTTTGTTCCAATGTATGAAACGAGTCTTCAAACGTATATATCAATTAATTAACAAAGGCACATTAATTACAAGAAGAATTCTTATCGATAGAAATCATAATTTTACGCATCGCTTCTTACATAAAGACCTGTGCGTTGAACGAAACTAGATATCAACGTTCAAGAAATATCATATTTGCCTTTTAAGGTAGAGCATGAAGTTCTACTTCACCCAACAAGTATCTGAACGCGAAAACCGAAGAAATGCACCTTTTATGGTAAGAAATGAAGTTCTAATTCATCAAACAGGTATTTCAGAGTGAAAACCGAAGGAGCAGCGAAAATGTACATTAATTACGACAAGAAGAAACACATTCCTCTTACGTTGCCTTAATCACTCATTAATCCACATGGCATTTACTTACTTCAACTTCAGGAATACTTCAGCGAAGTTGAGTAGCAAGATACCGTTAAAGGCTAAGATTTATCGCATGAAGCAAATGTGAACGTTCCTCTGCAAGTGAAATACAACTTTCTTTTACAAATCCAAACGTTTTAAGCGAAATGGAGGAAATCGATATACCATAAGGGAAAGAGACAATGGAACAATATATATGGAAGCAAAAATGTGTTGCGTTAGTCACGACTTTTTGAACGAAGTATTTATTTATAAATTTATTGGATTACAAATTTATCCATCTGAAACATCTATAGGATAAATCATACGATTTTGATGTGATTAATACAACCAATTGGTAAAATAGATCTCCGTGTATATTTATGAATCTCATTCTTATCTGAGATCATTCAATTGGCAGCAAAATGTCATTGAGTGAACTTACGTATCGCGTTACAGCAACATTATTAATGATCAAGTTAGCAAACAACATAATCTGTTTTCTCAAATTTTTTTACCCTTTAACATATCGTTGATCGGCTGTGGGTAGTTTAAACGATTAATTTACACAATTTTATATTTTAATAACTGTTTAAACTCGTTGTAGCATTGCTGTATTCCGGAAACAGTGTGGAAGATAGCCAACAATGCGTTAGGTTTTAGCAAGGTTTTGACGAATTTGGATAAAGAGTCATAGACAAAATTAATGTTAGAAAGTGTCAGATGTAAAAAAATACCGTAAGACGGATTAACAATATAGAATTGACAGAATTCAATTCAGACAATCTGAGAATTTTTTATTTATTATCACAATCTGCGATATTATAGAACTTTTGGGAGCTTTGCGATTTGAATATTCTCGATTAATAAAACCTCAAAAATTAGATATGCATATGTGCATCGTTAAACAAAATAGTTACGTTGGGTCAGCTTTCACAACACGGTAATTTGATAAACAAAATAATCAAATCCGAGAAATCTGTAATAATATCAACAGGAAATGATCTAATAGTTTCCAGACGACAAATCTCGTACGTAATATACTACACTTCCACTCGATCATTCGATCTTTTTCTTAATTTGGT
The DNA here is from genome assembly GCF_014825855.1 of Bombus pyrosoma. Taxonomy (NCBI): domain Eukaryota; kingdom Metazoa; phylum Arthropoda; class Insecta; order Hymenoptera; family Apidae; genus Bombus; species Bombus pyrosoma. The sequence goes on from NC_057776.1 coordinate 14,359,458, forward strand.
AACTTTCATAATCCATACAAAGCGTAAAATTCCAATTTCCATGTTCCCTATACAGTATAGACTTACAATTTCCATATCGAGGATTTTAATAGATTGCGCTTATCGTGTGCCCGCGAAGTATCACAGGATTGATCCATTGATCGCTGAAGGACGTTAAAAAGTCCGGTATCTAACAGACACTATCAGCTGCAACGTCAATCATATTATTGGCAGTATCCCCACCTTGACATCAAAGGTTGAATGCAACGAAGGCGAACAGGATGTTAATATATAGAAAAGGTTAAACGAACTACGTGAAAAAATAGAAAACGGGAAATAGCATATATAATCGATAATTAATTGCTGCTTTTTAACCATGGACTGTATAATGTATCGCTAGAGAGAAGTTCACGCGGTATTAATATACGGCTATGCATGACACGCAGCCATAATTTATTCGTAGAACAGCGAGAATTTTACTTAGAAACGGTCGTTGCACTTTAAACGGCGATTTAAAGATGTTGCAAAATTGCCTCGCATGCAAATAAACGATAATAAACGATACTAAGTGATACTTATCGGAAGAAAGAGCGTTATTTAGAGCCATAATCAAATGCTATCGCCGTTAACTGTTTGATTCGATGCATACAACTTCGTCAGTTATACGTGAAAAGCTTTGCTTGGCAATCGATGTAAGTGGCGTTTTGCTACGAAGTTTGAAAGTCTTAAAATCGAAAGTAGCGTTGCAACTTGTACACTAATCATTGCAGGAAGTACGAAGTTACTTTCTGACAACGCGGAAAACGAGATAGAAACTTTACGCGCTACTCCTTTCGAATTCGATCAGATTTATCGTAACTTCTTCGACTCGATAGGCAAACCTGCGTTCTCAAAATTTGGCATGTACACTGTACGATTGTATTAATATTTCTAATTGTTCCAAGATAAATTTCGCTAATTTCCAAGAGAAATTCGCTGATGAGTTTTCTAATCAGCCCGATATTTAACTTAATTTGCTTGAAACAAACGCATCTCGCGAGGAATAAAAAATTAAAGCTCCTTCTAAGAGTTAATTTGGAAAATAATAGAATTCACGATTTGATAATGTTTACCAAGGAAATCTAATCACTCGACGGATTAATACGATATTTAAAGTCTCGCACAGTGTTACTCCTTTAAAACGTTGCTATATAATAATCTTCCAATCGACGTAACACTAGACAATGTTATATATGTTGTATAGCTGTGCACGAATATTTCTTCACGAAACAGCGCACGAATACAATTACCATACGCCGGGCTGAAAATCACGATGGTGTAAGTCGATTCACTGTCACTTTCCATAACATGGAATTCTATGTTAATTACTATAAAAAATTCGTGATAGTTTCCTAAGTTGTGAAAATCATTGACATGGCCGAGAGTAAAGTTTATAACTCAGTCAGAGTTAACGAGAATAAAGTTATAACTTAAATACACATAGAACTTGTAAGAGTTGAAATAGGCGAGCAAATTTAAATTCTCGACCTCGACTTCCATACTACGATCTCTAGTCCGCGATATACAGCAGAAACGACGTTTAAACGATCGCTAAACGATCGCTGGCCCGATAAAACAAGTAACTTCGAAGATCGAAATCAGATCTAATTCGATGATATCGAATTCTTTGAGCCGACAATGCGGCCGATTCGCAAGAAGAAAACGCACGTTGCGTTTGACATTTGTCTGGCATTTGGAAAGCACGCGAGCCGTCCCGTGTCGCTCGTGACAAATCATAATGTCGGACGTGCGCCGACAATTCGAACAACGCGACGATGAAAAATGATGCGCGCACGCGGCGGTACTATTTTTCTCGTCCCGGAAAAATCAGCTTCTATTGTTCTTGTTTCGCGGTGGGGCGCGGATCGTTGCTCGACGTCTTACACCATTGGGAAACTCGAGTCGTGGAACTCGAATGCATGCAACGATACGGCGCACCGATGCCACGCGATAACGCACCGTTCGCTAATGAGCAGATGATGAATGGACCCGTGTTACCTCATAGATAACAGTGAAACCCGCCGTAAGAATGGGATGTTGCCGTGCATTGGGGAATACCTTCGTCTCGGGTCGGTGTGCACCGATTCCCGGAAATGTCGACCGCTCAGAATGCTACTCTTCATAGGAGGAGACTTGGTTTCGTCGTCGTTATTAGCGATGAGATCAACTTTGTTCTATAAGCGTTACTTTGTTCATTCGTAATGAGTAAACCGCGGATTTTATGCGTTTATATTTATAATTAGAAAATTAGAAAGTAGTAGGTCGTCCGAAAAGTTTCTCTCGTTTTATAAGGAAATGATGGATGCACAATATTTTCCATTTTATATTATTTTATCGAACTACGTATGATTCATTTTGTTCCATCAAAATAAAGATCACAACATTCGACAGATTAGGTTTCACGTTTGTTTAAAGATGCGTTGTTGTAAAAGACGTCTCTGTAAAGGAAAGACACTTTCCGGACAACCTAATACAAAGTATGAAAAAGTATATGAAATATCCAAAATATAGTGCTTTGTCTTATAATATACCTACGTCTATGACTATTTTTACTATGATTCTAATTTGCATGAAAATTCGTAGTCTAGTGACGAATAAAATTTAAGGTTCGTCACGTCCTAAAGTTTATTCGCTTATAACGAAAAATTAGCTTATACATGGAATTTAGGATTTAAAGTTCTTCACAACCTAACATCCATTCGTTTGCCAAGAGATACGGATTAATTAATACGATGAACGGAATTTAAGGTTTCTTGCAACCTAAGATCTATTCGTTCGTAATGAGATACAGATCAATTTTGGGTGAATAAAAACGTATAGACAATTTTTAAATTACTCGGCAAGCGCTACAGAGAGAAACTGATGCAATGAAACATGTTCGTATTGTATGATGAGTAGTTGGTCTGCGCACTAGTGCGCATAGCGTTCAGGTGCAACCACGAGGACATAAATATGGACGCTTCTCTACGAGATTGCACCATCAAACAACAATGTGCTGCAGTTCGCTATCTTTGGGTCGAAGGAGTGAAACTTTGTGAAAATTCAACAGTCTGAGTTTGAACTTCTTCCGTATCCTTCTTATAACTTGGATATGGCAGTATGTGATTATCGCATGTTCGCTCAAAGACACGTTACTTCATCTTAGATTCACCCCTGATGATAAAGTAAAAGAAGCTGTGCATACTTGGCTTCGAGAAAACCCAAAAAGCTTTTCCTCGGGAACAGAAAAGCTAATGGAACGATACAACGGATCATGCTGCCGTGAAGCTATGTAAAAACGTGATATATTCATTTATTCGCAATTATTGTTAAATTAACTAATTAAATTAATTAAATAAATAGTTAAATGGTATTTTACTTTGACCGTGTTGTTTTGTTCACCCTTGTACGTATAAAAGATACGTTTCATAAGGCTCACTTCACAAAGTTTGTATTTCGTCATTCGAACATTTCTCACAGTAGTATACTAAATTATACTAACAAACGAAGATGAGAAAACGGATGAAAATTACTGTGAATATATAATAAAAGAACGCGAGAGCGATCGCCGAGTTTCTGTCACTATGAAAACAGCAAATAATAAACGCTCGAGGTTGTAAATTAAATGTCATAAATTAAGCACGCTCGGTATTGAATCATGAGACAGAATCGACAGTATCGTTAAAGAAAATTAATTAGAAATATACGTGTACCACGTGAAAGTAATATACATATAGATATGTACCATAAATTAAAACTTTAGAAAATGACATTCATTTAATAGAAGTAATTTAGATTGCTGATTTACAAAGATTACTTATGATCTAATAATCTGCTTACAACGTCTTTCATGAAAATATTCGCATATACTCGAATACTTAGTATAGTTTTACGTGTAAAGCCTCGTATTCTTTATATTTGGTTAGTTATAATTTTTTATACTTAGTCTAAATAAGCGATTTGTACTTGACATTCGTAATCATTAATATTTAGACGAATATATTGGGTTGGCAACTAAGTGATTGCGGACTTTGCCATTAGATGGCATTGACAAAATCCGCACTTACTTGCCAATCCAATATATAATAGGTTCAAACAATTGCCTGTATGATGCACGAGACTGCATGAAGGTAAAGAGACAACGAAGTTTTAAAAAGAAAGTCACAGATTTAATATGAAATTTTCTTTCCTTTGTATGGTGCTTTTAAAAGTAAAACTTGACAGTTGAGAGATACGTAATATATGCAGCAGAGCATCATTTAACCTTTTCGTTCATAAAACACTGTCACCACCTTGACGTGTATCTGTAACCGACACACAACTATTAAACATGATGTTGTGAGAAAGATTAAAAAGGTAGGGCAAAAGAGAAAAGGGATTGAGAAGTTAAGCCTTTTAACGCTATTGACGTTGGATTTCTGTTGCATTTTTTTCTACACGATTAATCTTAACTTCTATGCGATTGGTCCATTTCTCATCTTGTTAACTGGGACGTTTCTCAATTGGAAATGTTCTTTATCCTCTTTGTTCAAACGGATAAACCGAATTAATTCTTTATCGTCTGTACAAATGCACTCGTAATGCAAAAAATATAATAATAAAAACTTGGTAAGTTAATTATGCAGACTTTGTAGTAGATGCCTTGCATCTTGTCGTTTAAATAAAATTTCTTATCCGTGAGCAGAATATATTCTTTTTAAATTTCTCGTACCTCCTACATTTGACTTTTATCTTCTTTCACATTTTACAAGCAATCTGCATCGATATTACTCCTCTAAACTTTAAAGATCCGATCGCATCTCGCGTTTCTTGTTCGATGTAATTAAACGTTAAAGGACTCGTTTCAAAGCGATTAATAATCCCTAGCAAGACATTTTAAATAAAAAGCTCACAACTCGAAACACCTAGAAAAAAAAAAAATTCCAATGATTATGATTGATCGCGAAATGATTAGCGCTTTCACTTGTTTGGTTAGAAAGTTTAAAGGTCCCTTTACTTTTTATCTCGTACGATCCCAGTGAATAATATTTCATAATTGTATCTCAGATTGTTTTGACTTAGTTCGTTTGGGGCAACGTCATTAGCTTCTCTATCGACCTAGTGCTCGTTACGAAACTGTACTAATGCATTCTTCGAGATACGACTGAAAGAAATTACGAACGATGAGCAAAATATGTCCTGTGTCTGATTAAGTATGTGACACGCAATTAACTTGTCAACACGAAAGTGTGGATTGTGAAATCGGCTTAAAAAGTAATTAATGAGCGGTATATGGTCGAAGGAGATGCCGCTTTATTACCAAACTTCCAACTTGTACCGCATTCCGTTGTGAAAAATATGATCGATGAAACATCAAACGTGGCAACAGTCAGATCTCCAATGTTAATCGATTTGGTACTGGTTAATCGGACTGTCGGACAATTATGCGCTTAATCACTTTTGGTATTTCTGAGTCATTTATTGTTACAGCTAATTATCGTAGAATTCAGGTAGCCAGGTAATTTGGCCTTCGCTCGTTACACTCGAGTTCTTTCGCCAAATTATTTCAGTGATCTCGCGAATGGCATTAGCACTCGTTCGTACAATAATTATATGATTACGAGCATCGACGATATTTTCAGTCACAACAAAATTACACTTGTACAGAAAAATTCGTCTAAAGTAAATTCTCGGGGTACATGAGAAGATTTTTCGACGTGTTTCATCGCTCGAAGCGTATAATCTCGATGCGTGCACCGATTTATTATATAGCGTGGCATAAAATAAGAAAGGCAATTTAAAATAATTATTTCAGAAGGCATCGGGTTGGCTCGTGTTGATTTACTCGAATTTACAACTCCGTCTGCCAGAAAAATCACCGTTAATCACATCCTTAAAAGAAATTTGTTATCATTATCGTCTGCCATCATCATCATGCTATGCTTCCGTTGCTCCCTTTTCCCTCGTATTCACGATCGATACTTTCCTACACGTGAACTCTGACTGAAGACAAACCATTCGTTTTTACGAGTCAGTTGGAGAAAAAGCTCTGTCGACTATTATCAAATGCAATTACAATCGAAATTCTTGGATATCATCTGTGACGTAAGGATGCCAATTCTGGTTTTACATATCTCCGTGATTGAGATAATCTCTGTGTTATCCCTCTAAAGAAAATAATACTTCGTAGAAAAATAATTTCTGCACACTCGAGAAGATTCTAATCTTATAATTTTCTCGAGATCAAAATTATAAGACTTTTGCAACAACGATGCCATCAGTATCAATATTTCTTATCTAATATCAATCGGAAAATCAATTATGAAATAATCAATTTCTGTTGTCTAAGTAATCGAATCAGTATAAATGTTCGTTACTTTTAATCGCACAATAAAATTTATAAAGCCACTTGTTATCCAATATCAATTATGAAATAATATCTTGTTATATAAATAATTAAATCGCCATAAATATTCTGCCACTTTTTGGACTTTTTGTACTATTTGCAAAAATATTACACGTCTAAAGTACCATCAAGTAGTTACTGTTTGAAGTATCGTCTTTGTATTAAAGTACTGCGTATTTGAAGGAGCCGAATACGCGATCCTGGCGATATTTAAGAACATTATTTTCATGGATCTTTACATTCATGCTGTAACAATGGTAAAAATTATCTATACTTACAATACACGAGTTATTTAAAAAGTTTTGCAACATCTGAAATTAAACTAACAATGGTAATTAAAAGTGATATAATTCAGGATATAAAGAATTAAATCAGGATTAAATGAAAATACTCGTTTTCGCGAATGAAGATCGATATCTATCATCGAGATGAGACATAGTTATTACAGATTTTTACATAGCCACTGACTATGAGTCAGCCAACAGTGTCCAATACCGTTCTCTTAAAACGTTCGGAGAACCTCACAATAAGTAAATTTATCAATTCAACTAAATCCTGAATGAAGGAAAAAGCTCCTCCAACAAAAACATAATCTTAGTATAGTATCATGCTCAAAGAATGACAGATCGATACCAGGTGTGTAATTGATTTTTCTCAATCGACCAGGTGCGAACGCGGAAAGAAAAAGAAATAGTCGCAGCGCGTGGTACCGTTCTCCAGCCTCTGACGTATTTTCGTTCGCGTGTGACCAACCTTCGTATCCGGATTTGCGTGACCTTTTGTGGATCGAGCATGTATCTAACAAGCGTGAAAACGGAAAAGGAATAAATAGAAAACAGAGCCAAGAGGAAAGAAACAAAAATACTGAGAAATAGAAAGAAGGACAATTACAACGTGAAATAAACTATAATGATACCCTTATCAAGAGCTCCGCCGCTCAAATATATGGAAAACGTGAAAATTGTTAAGGATCCTCGAGAACGCGCGTTACGATCCTATTGAAAGTTTGAGGTTCGAGAAAAGAGAAAAATCTTTTGTTCCGTGGAAGTCGACGAATAGGTAAACATTCTCAATTTTCGTAGTGCTTCTTTGTTTCGTTACCGAAAGCATCGACAGCTGGGTGTATAGAAACTATAGAAAATTTCAACGGCGTCATGGTAAAACAAATTGAAAATTCGACGGACGAACTTCTTTTTTTTTCTTCGAAATATTCGAAAAATGGAGAAGGGCAGTTGTTCCTTGGGCGATCACGGGAAAATCAATGGATATAAATACGCGGAATAGTTCGCATAACTGAATTTCATGTTACAGGAGATATGATTTTTCGTCTATATAATACAAATTTATATTTAGATAAGTGAATTCAATTAGTCAATATTAAGCAATTTAAAACATCCGGCAACATGTAAGCGATGCAGTTTTTTTGAAGGTTAAATTTAAACGAAAGTTGTTACTATTAAACTTTTATACAATTGAAATAATAACTAATAGAAAAAGGACAAAAAATTATAAAAAAGAAAAATACAAGAAGATTCATTTCGTAATTTTGTATTTCATTCGGACCAAGAACCGCATTAATTACGGAGTAGCCTAATGTCATTATTTTTCGCATAATTTTATTCCTCATTAACCGCTCGCCTGATTTATTTACCAGTAACCACGCCCATTCTAAAAAGTAACCTAATTAACTCCACCATTGACGTGGAACAGATGAATGGGAAGCGTGTCCGTGTCTTCTAACGGTTGCCTGTGCTCTTGCTGGCCGCCATAAGCCATAGTTTCCTTGGACGATAGTGAAATTTGTTAAACGAGCAGCGTCGAACCGCGTCCCGTACTAAACGACACGTGGCTTTGGTAAATTATCACGCACGCGAAACGATCGAATCCAAGACGTTATTCGCGAGAAAAAAAAAAGAGTATAATGCGTTCGAAGGAGGGCGGCCATAAATCGTTTGCTACGTAACGAAACCGCAGCTAATTTATTCGCAGTTGAAAATCTTCCGAGAAATGTCAGACGAGCCTTCGTATACGCTAATATCAGGAATTACGCATCGTCGACTAAAATTACAGATTGCACGGCATCACGATGTAATCGCGCAAAACAGGTGATTGATAAGGCACAAAGCTGAACGGAGCTCAACGAGGGAAATGGAAATGAGCGATAGAGAGGCCGGTGATGGTTGTCAAAAGGCGAGAAATTATACATGTCGAGCTAACACGCCTGATTTCGAGTGGCCATTGTGGAAAGTACTTGCGAATGGAGTTTCGAAGATGAGCAGAAGTTCAAACGTGCGCTAAATCGGTGTATGTTAGATTTTGATATTTTGTCCTTTGGTCTGATTGAATCTCAATTAAAATGGACGAAGAGGAGAAGTATATATGCGGTTGATAAATATTGAAATATCCGAGCAACGTTTAGGGAAATGGGATTGGTGTCATGAAAAGTATGCGGTATAGTTTTGTCACAGTGATTTCGCTTTTAACCTTTACACGCTGTCAGGCGACAATGGCGACATAGTAAAGAACGTGTTTTATAGCCGCAGGCAGCTATAATCGTTCTCTATTTACATTGTAATCCTTTCGATACTCAATTATTCATACTCATTTTTTCTTCTTCTTCTTCTTCTGTTCCTTTTTCTCTCGGCTCTAAGTATAGCGTTCGCTTTCTGATATCGGACTTGATTATAGCATGCCATTCTAGATATAATAACGCGCCGATGCTTTATGAGCTATTATACGCCGTAAGAAAATGTCTCTTCTAGACTCGATTAACATAAAGGATTTCAGGTATGCGTTCCTTCGCATTTCCCTCTTACAGATTTTCTTCCTGTTGAGAATACCAAAGAAATAGTCGCGATCGAAGGCTATGAAATTTAAAATACATGCTTGAAGATCGAGTGATTACGCGACTTCTATTAGTCTCTTCAAGGAGAGATAATTAATCCTAAGAAGATTCATGGAAACGAATTTAAATGACCGATGATATCACTTGAGGCTAATTGTTTCCACTGATACTTAATTCTTCGACAAATAATTTAAATTTAAGTAAAGTCACGAAACATTATTTTTAGACGACACCAGTGACCATGCTATAACCAGAACTTCATTTTTACCAAATGTAATATCTCCGTTATTTCGAAATCTTTATCGCTGTTATTATTAAACTTCAATATAATCGCCATTTAACGCGTACCGCTCACTAATTCCAATATTCTTCAGTTCTCTTATACGGTTGCTACAAAAATTCGCACACCATTGTATTTATTGCAACATTTATACAGCAATTAATTAGATTCAAGTACATTAAACTACGTATCACATAGTAGTACTTCCGCTTAATTGTCTTCGGACATTTTACTTTTTATTTATAGCTTCCAGCGTTTAGAAGGTTTACATTCAAAAGGTAACTGAGAATCTTTTCTTTCCGTCTGATTGATTTCTAATTGTACGTCCTTATTCGCATCTGACGTTGCTTTAGAAAAACTGAATTTCAACGCGGCTTCCTTTTACGGACAAATAGAATTCGATTGATGAATGGACGAAACGCGTTGGGAAAGCACGATAGCAGCAGAAAATGATCCAGAAAATAATGGCGCCAGCAACGCATACATCAGATTGTCAGCTGAAACAACCGATGGCGTATAGGAGGATTACGTAAGAGTCTGTTAGCAGAAGCGATTACTATAACCGCCGATGCTCCTTCGAGAAACATCCCGAAGAGGAGGCACATTCTTCTTCTCTCTTTCTGTCGTGTCAGAGACACACGTAGCACGGAGAAATTGCGGTTGGATGTCAGGCTAACCAACGACTGGTGAAGTTTCAATCGCCAATAATTTCTACCGCGCATCGCGCGTGCAAAATGAATTTCGCGCGTGTCGGCCGCACGACGGTAAAGCGATTTTAATTTCTTCTCGGTGCTCGCGTTCATAGAGAATGTACTCCACGAAATTCACCTAAGTGATTCGAAAATAAGTATGATGACTCTTATTTGAGGATGAAATAATATGACGGTAGAATGACGTCGATTGTATACATCTTATTAAATTGATTTTCGTTTCTCAGTGTAAATTTAATAGCGTCTGTGCCCTTTTTCGGCTGTAGATTAATCTTCTCATTCTTTTCTTTTCGCGATAGAAATTTTCGATTTACTGCAACATATGACGGAATAATTCCTTCAATTTTCGTTAATTGTTGCAATTTGTAATTTTATGAAATTTCGCTGATAATATTCAATTGGTCGTACAGGAAGGCTAATATTTCATTCGTGAAAAATGATTTTCCTCGAAGTATAAATTTCGAAGTATAAATAGACAAATATTTAATGCCGTGTGCGAATGTTTTACTTAAAAGAAACTCCGAAGGAGAAGTTAGTACCGAGTCCAGAAAATATTTGACATGGCAATATTCGGGAAGGGACGTAAATTAAGTTAAGGATAATATCTGCGTCATGTAATGCGTATGATTCTAATCAACTGATTAATCTACGTTTTAATTTCCAGCGAATAACCAAGAATGGAAACATTTGAACGAACGCTTGAATTATGTGATCGTAATAATAACTTGTAGCACTAGCAACGAACTTCCTGTAGAATTTCTACGTTTCGTAAAAACGAGTTGCATTAAAATGCCAGGGCAACAATTTACTATTTATTGTAACTGGAAAATCCAAAAACCCTCACTTTCTCGTGTTCCATTCTAATAAACAGAAGGTATTTCTTCCCATTCTCGATATCACTGAATCATCGTGCTTTGAAACGCTACTTTTACCCGATACTAAAAATAGATTAATTAAAAGGAAAAGAGGCAAGAAGAATTGCAAAATCACCGCATCTCACAATCTCGTGTTCTTCTTAACCCGTTATTGATAAAAGAATAACCGCAAGAAATTGGCGAATGCATAACACGAAAATGGAAAAATATCAAACAGAATCTATCCGTTAAGAAAATTAATGGCTGGTTTAGAGGAATTGCATTGGCACATTCTTCGCCATCCATCATCCATCCCATAGATTCTAGTCCGTTGGCATTTTTATTTTCTGGCGACATGAACGCGCAAAACGATTCGCGACGCATCCTCCGCGAGGTTAATATAGGTTTGTAGGCGCTTATTGAACAGACAGAGTTGACACCGCTCGACGCCGACGATGTTAAACGAGCCGCGGTGCAATTACATGCCGTTGTAATCACCGTACCCGCTCGATGCTGACTCATAATCAGCTTGCTCTCTGAGCCGTACGTATCCCTTTGCCATTTAATCCTGAACGTGGTAATTTCGCAGTCCCGCGAGATCGAACCTCCGTTCTCGCGAACACGTACAGCGTTTCTTTAGCCGAGCTTTTGCATTCACGGTGCTTTCAATTTTGGGATTACAGGAATATCCTGTCGGTGATAGAGTGTCACGGCTGTCCTTTGTTCCGTCGTTGTTCAGAATTTTATATTTTATTTTCCTCTCTTTCTATGCTCATTGATATTTTATTTTATTAACATATCTATCAGTCTTATCGCGTATCTATCAGTTTTTATTTGATTATTTGAAATCTCGTACATATGTCAATTTTCTCTTTGGTATTTTGTGTTCTTTGATATTTTATTGTTTTCTTTCTTCACTTTATGTCGATTTATTCTTTTACGTTTTACTTTTATTTCGTGTTTTGTTATATTTGACAAAACAGAGTACGCGAAGTTGCGCGTCAGTTTATTGAATATTTGCAGACAGACGGAGAATTGAAAAACAATAAACGAATTACGGTTTACGATTTAAATAAAGAATTTCCGATCGATGAATTTTATCGTTTTCGTCGTTTCTTCTTGTTATTTTATATTCTCTGCTATTTTACTTTATTTTATTCCGATTAATTTTATTGCAGCTATATCCCACGCAGGAAATTTGACTTTATTTCTTACCTTGTTTCCACTTGGTGTTTCAGTATATTAAACAGGAAAAGTATGTGAAGTTATACATTGATTTCGTCGAATGTTCGAAGATATATAGAGAATTGGAAAATATATGGATTACGGTTTAGGGTTTAAACGGAGAATTTGTGGTCGATGAAATATTCAAACGCAACAGATAAGTGTTTCTGTCAAGTGAAATTGCTTAATAACAGTACCAGACTTGTACAGGTATATCTCTTTTGTCAGAGTCATTTAACTTCTGTGCAAATAGGTATCTCTGCAGGCGCTGATTTGCGTAGATTCGAAAGATAAACCTCTAAGTACAGTAAATATGATAGTTAAAAGATTTGTATACGAATAACATAAAAAGAACCAATATTTGCAACCAAAAAACAAGGAATTTGAGAAATTGAGAATCGTATTTGCAAGGGGATATTTGGCGTTAAAGATTTTTTACAACAATGAAGATATAATCGAAAGAAATTTAATTTCAACCACCCTCTTTTTGACAATTTTCTCATTAACGAAAAGATTACGTCAATGGAAAAAATGTATTGCGAGAATAAAAATTAGAAGCTAAAGTAAAATAATAAGTTACAATTAGTCAAAGCACGATTATTTTTCCTGATGTAAATCGAAAATGATCAAACCTTCTGACTTTGTAAGAAACTCCAACGCAGACCTATTGGAGCAACATCGAACACGTCCAACACTTTGGATGATTTTGTCGAATAAATTGTGAATAAACGTGAGATCAAATAATATTTATTGCCACTAATTTAGAGCTTGATACTGGTCGAATACTTTCGTCGAATACTTTGATCGACATTTTGTTAATTATTTTATTGTGACAAAATAGTTGAAACTGAAATTATAATCATAAAGTTAAAAATTGGATAACTGAGGATAAATCAATTTGTTATAAAAGTCGACTTTAATTCAAACAAATGTAAGTATAATTCAATGCATATTTAACACAAATGAAACGACACTTGAAAAATTAAGGAAATTACAAATTATTATGTTCGGAGAGATTCCGAGTAATCCAAGTAACGAACTAACTCGTTTCAGCCGATTAACAAGTTAGGAAATCAGACAACTTACTGTTGGTGTTAAAAATTTAGTTAACCATCGAGTCATCAATTAAGATCAAGTAGATTTTGATTACAATAATTTTAATTTTATTTCACGATGGTCAAGATGTACTGGATCTCTTCAATCATACTTTACTTAATGTTACGTATTAGTTTATTGCACAAGAAATGTCGTTTTTCACTAAAACGTTAGTAATTCCTTCGATATACATTATATACGTATTAAATCAAAGTAATTTTCACATAATTTAATGCAGGTACTTTTCGAATGACTAACTACGTTCATTACACCAGATTTACAAGTTCAACATACAAGCTTTACAGGAAATGTCAGTTATATATTTAAAAATTCTTGAAATACAACTATCGCAGTTTCTTCTCAAATAATTTATTCTTTAAAAATGCTAAATTTATATTTCCGACACTTTCATGACATTTTTTTTTTTCACAGTTAAACTCGTACGAAAGAGAGCAAATCATATAAATATTCTAATTATCCGATATCTTATTATAAATATTTTTATCATCGAATGTATATAAAACAGCAAGTTTCTTCTTTGATATGGTTGATAAATTGACAAAAATAACTGGTATTAACTGGACAAGTTAAAACTTCGTTAAAACAACATTTCAGATGCAAAGCTATCAATATTAACCCTCAGATAACACAGACTGTGTCAGTACATATTGACTTATACAGATATAATTCAGATCTATTTCTTGCTGAATTAAATTTACGCATTATTGTTCTATCAAACTACACGTGTTCACAAAAGTATTCCAACACTTGTAAACACTATTTATAAATATGTTATATGTATTATACGAGAATATTTTGAGGTTTCATTGACACTGTAACGAAGCAAGGTTCTTCTGATTATACTGATAAAATCTGATACCAATCTGAAAATGTATATAGAAGATACGAGATATTTACTACGAATGTACATTTAATAAAAAAAGAAGAAAAAATAGTATATAGCGTGAATAGCGTCGTCTAAACACATAACAAGTGTTTTAAGAACGATTTCACTGAAGAGTGACGTTTATTGAAGCAATAGAATCTCGAGTGTTTAAATACTTTCGAGATCTCCGTGAAATATAGTCTTGCAATTATCTTGTAATTTGTATGCAGATATTCAGATTGGTTCGAACTTTTACCAATATAATCGTGAGAATGGCGTCTCGTAGCAACAGTAATAAAATTTCAAAATGTTTTATTTAAAAACACGTTCGAACCAACGTGCAAGAGCAGGAGCATTCGCTCGTTTTCGTTTAGCGTAGGTCATGAAGCAATCTGTTCATAAAGTCAATCGCCAAACAGCGAAAGTATGCTCGTTTACATGTTAATTTTATTAAAGAGAGGGAATTTCCTCGCTCGGTCATATGAATTATTTCGTCTGTTAAATGTGTAACATCAGCCGAGATAAACCGGTGATCATCCACTTATCAAACCATAGCATGGAAATATATTGTATTCGAAGGAATATCTCTCGAAAAAGGTAATTATTACCTGTAGAATAAGGTAGTATTTGCAAGGGGATCAAGGAGAGGAAGAAAATTATCGATGGTCCGATCGAAAGTTAGGCAAGCTTTTCTAAATGTTGCAATTTGAGAATAAATTGCCGGTTGGTTGCAATTCTCGATCGAGAACGCGCAATCGTTCGTGAAGTTACGGTGTGCGCGAGCGCGGAGAGCTCACGCGCGCGCGCGTTCCTAGTTATTGCAGTAATAGTGTTACAATTTTGTAACTCGTTCGACCTTTTCCCACTTTCTCTCGAATCTCGGCCTAGCAAACGCGCGGCGCGTACTGCAGAAAGGACAAACATGTCGCGAGCTCGCTGACAGCTCGCGCTGCCAGAACACGTACGGCCTTGCCGAGGAAAGTTGACCACTGGCTCTACCACGCCCTACTCTGGCATTCTCCGGTTTGCGACCGTGCACACGCACCCACACGCGTCTGCACGCTAACGTTCTCTCTTTTGCGCCAATATACGTGCAGGCTCCGGCTGCATAACATATACGAGCGAAAACGAAGTGATTCCTTGTGATAAAATACGAAAGAAATATAGAAGAACATTTTTTCATACGATGTTACGTATCAGAGAAAAATTCAGTCTGAAAATTTATCAAGTATACTTGAACGTGGCTACGGTTAAATTATCAACGACGAAATTTTTTTTTTTTTTTTTGGATACCGATAACAGTTGGTCATTTGATGACAGTTATGGAAGAGCAAACCGATAACTGAAAAATCTTCAGGAAATTAGTAAAACTTTATGAAACTTGCAATTTTTATTTTTAATTTCTACAGTCTACGAATACAAAATTTTTGCTGACTGATGCTGTTATCTATGTCATATCGTTATCTTGTATGGATACAAAATTTTTGTTAATTTATTTATTCCTTGATAACCTGTGTAAATTATTATTCTTCGTACGAGATTGCTTGTAAGAAGCAATCTATACTTGAAGGATTTGCAAGAAATTAATAAAACCACTTAATACTGAAGAATCGAAGGAAAAGTATGATCGTACGTAGTCTATTCTAAATCGAAATAGAAATTTTAATGTGACGTACATATATGGCAAAAGGTATGAGGTTGCAACGTAATAAGAAGGAAAAGATTGGAAAACTTGGTTTCTGGAAGATAACCAATTTTTCCAACGAAAGGATGATCAATGTTCAACCAGGTGTTTTTCAGAGATACGCTTCGATCGCAATGAGCAGAAGCGCGAATCTTTCTTTCGTTCATAATGAAAAGTAGTACTTTTCTACCCTCTGTGTTTTGTCATAAAAGCTCGTAAAAAAGTTCCTTTTACCTTCTTCTGTTCTATACTCCGAAAAAAATATTCTCTTTCCCCAAAGAACATACGTTTCTTTTACTAAAAATAACGGTAGATCAGAATCCTAACAATAAAAAGAAATTTTGCCTTCATAAAATTTACAATCAAATTTTTTAAGAATATATTCTTAAGGGGATTCATTCTTATGTTCGTACACGTTCTTAGAAAGGTGCAAACTTGTTATAGGAAACAAGAATATTAAATTTTACTTTCGAATTTAATTTACTAGAAAACAGGTATTCCTCGAACGAAAGAGAATGTTACTCCTTCTTTCTTTCCTTATTTTTACACGTAGAATAGTCACTGATTTACGGACACCCTGTATATGTACGGCTCGGTTCTATACCGTGGGCGGATAGTCGCTTCGCGGATTAATGTCCAAAAGTGGGCTAAACGCGGCTCCCGTAGACGATCGACGGTCGCGATTTCATTCTTCCACGCAGCATTGCTCTTTCGTCCGCCCACGCGTTCAATCTCGGACGCGCATGACACGCGGATCACGAGCGGAACGCGATTCTCCGCGCCTCGCTCAAGCGGTGCAAGAGAAATTTTTCGCCTGTCACTGCGAAGCGCCGTTTGTCTCATGGGAATCCCTTTGTAACTTTGTACCGATCATGAATCAAAGGATCGATGAGGATACTTAAACCCATCTTATTCGTATTTATCGATCGCTAATCTCAAAGGAAATCTTTCAATAAGAAATTGCCAAATTACTAGGTTTAACTAAGTACCATTACTGTTGCGTGACATTAAGAAATCTTGCAAACATGTTTAATCAGACGATGGTGTAATGGAGTACGATATATCCCAACATCATTGAACTAGCAATTCAAAAGCGATACTTTAGAGAATCTTAATTAGTACCATATAATAAATTAACGGTATTTAGTTGTTCGCTGTTTTCTTTTATTGTAGTCAATAGTCTTGTAGTCAATATTAATTGTATTTATACTTTACGATGCTTTAGAGAATTTTAATTAGTATCATATAATAAAATAACGGTATTTAGTTGTTCGCTGTTTTCTTTTATTTCGCTTATCCTTGTAGCCAATATTAATTTTACTTATACTTTACGATACTTTAGAGAATTTTAATTAGCATCATATAATAAAATGACGGTATTTAGTTGTTCACTATTTTCTTTTATTTCGCATTTCCTTGCAGTCAATATTAATTAAAATTATTACAGACATTGCTTTTGGAGTATAAAGCGAAAGATATATTTATACGGAAATTTTTGTACCACTTTGTGCTACTTTTTTGCTAAACTTCCTTGCTATTGCTAGTGTTCAATATCTTCTACCATACATATGACATGCTGAATGCTAATATTCCACGCATATCATATTCTTCTGTTACCAAGAAATTTTTACTTTTATTAAATTTATAAAGGCGATCTATTATGCTTAACCGTAGCTGAAGTAATTCTTATTTGGAAAATAGGATTAAGTAATAATATTTGTTACAGAGTTCGAGTTCTCTATATTCTTTATCACTTGCCTGTGAGTATTACATGGGTTAGAGAAGCATATTTATGATTCAATACAAAGTAGTGTAGTATCTTGTACTACTATGATCAGTTTATTTATAATAAATAGATTAAACAGATGTTGATTAAACAGGAAACAATGGTTATTTAACATGAACCAATCACAACAACGTGTTATAATTGGGACAACTAGATAATTAATTAGCAACTCTCGTCACCACGGATTCAACTCTCTCTCTCAACAACGATAGCAACACTATTTCGACAACACAATTCGTACTCTCTGGCTTCTCAACTCATACTACTGTTAATTCGTTTATGTCCCTTAGCAACTCCTTGTCTTTTGTCTTAGCCTCACCACGCACGTGCTCAGCAACCGCTTGTTTATAATTCGCACGACACCCCCAAGGCCCCTCGTCCACGATACTACAGTAGAATTACAACGTCGAAATTAAAAGGAAAATTAGAGTTAGAGTATGCGATACCTCGTTAAACGAGGCATATTAAATTTTTTTACAACACTGTCGGGTTAATGGAATCTTATTTCTGCTGACGGTTATAAAAAGTGAACGATCTCAGCTATGAAAACCACATTCGAACTTCTTCTGATACTCGTACGACTTTCTAAAAACATAACTGTTCTAAATTGAAGAGATGAAGTTTCTGAAGATTATGGTCTATGTAGGTTCTCGTACGTGTGTCTTCGAAATAGGTCTTTTGTGAATTATAACGATGTCATTTAAATTGCTAGAATTCTTTGCTTTCGTGCACAAGTAAATATTACTTTAACGTTCGTTTATCTTCCACTCTTAAAGCCCAATCACATTTTTTCTTTGCTACCAAACTGATACGACGATAAAAAAGTAATATAGTGACAAGATGAATAGCTTAGCGTACAAATTTATTTATCGTCAACTAACATTTTTCTTCAAACAAAAACTTTCTACATAATGACGTAATCTTTCAAATTGAAATAAAAGGTAGATGAGGATTAACAGGAAAATGAATCGTTCATCAAAAAGAATTCTTCGACAATTTATCTGAATTTATACGAAGTATGAATCGCCATACACATTGAGCAAGTGCGTTAACATATATCTACTGTCGTATAGATTGTACAGTACGAGGTGTAACCGATGAGGCAATATACTGAATATATTACCACAAATAAGGTTATTCCATTAAAACGTTCAAGTTTGCTGTATCAATTTTTTAAACCTTTTTCTTCTCGGCAAATACTTTTGTCTTTGTCAATCGCTTTATATATCGCTTAAGAACTGTGAGAATATTCTTTTTCGGATCCTAATCTTCTAACATTTACTTGTATAATAATTGTCTGACGTTCGATAGAACAAAATTGCTTGAATGCTGCCGTTCTCTTCAAAGATACCGATCTCATAACTCACCAATTATTTTACAGAAAGAAGGCAGTAAATTTGTTCACCTCGATCTTCGTAAAAATGAAACGGTATTCATGTCCTAGAAAACCTATAACTCGAGCCTTTCAAGAGATCAAAAGTGTGCAGGGTTGTTTCAAATCGCCCAGTCGAACGGAATAGTCCACTTATCCCAGATTAAGAAAATGGCCGCGAAAATCGACATCGCGTGGAACGCGATAATTCCTTCCCTTTCGAATCGGAAACAACGATATTCGTAACTATCCGGAGGGAACGGGTCGCCGCGCCATCGTAAAGATCTATAATTTGCCACTTGTGCAATTACGCGGCCGATTGATGGAAAAATCCCTCTATCAACAGATCGCTAACTGTATCCGTGTAACCCGTTTTGCACTATGTAAAACACGTTTCACTCTTACAAATTACACGTTTCACGGACGTTAACGCGATCATTTCGAGCGCTGATAACGTCGTCGGTCGGCCAGCGTGGCAGGATACGATTTTTTCTAGCGTGAAAACGCGAGGAGACACGCGCGGATTCTTCTCATCATCCGGTTCTTACATTCCCCCGCCATTAGGAATTAGGACCACATACAGAAATTTCACTTCTCTGATTACTTGTTTAAAAAATGTCATGCACGTATAAGGTAAAAAAAAAGGAGTAATTGCGATAACTGTAGCATATAATTATAGTATAGTCGAGATACGAGATAAAATATTTATTGCAAATTACTTTTCACGAACTTAGACTATTGAACTATTAGTAGAATGTGAAAGCAATTAGTTTCAGTTTGATTTATTGAATAAAATTAACAACTGTGAGCGAAAGGTGTTTCTCATCGTAATTATCTATGCTTTCGTGTGGACGATAGATTTATGCTTCAAATATATATTATATATTGTATATATCTTGTATGCTTTAAATATATTATATATATCATATACGTACCTGTGTATACATTTTATTTAAAATTACTATTCGCTACATAAATACAATTTATGTTTCGAACTAACCACAATAAGTGTGTTGTGATATATTAGAGAAAACAATGAATACAATAACACTATTGGAAACAAATATACAAGACAATAATTCATTGAGCATCATAGCGTTCGATTGTTAACAGCCGCTTAGTAAGTCGCTTCTTCGATTTCCAGCGATAGAATGGCTGGACTTGTCGCTAACCGTTTGGAGCCGGAACACACGCGGCCTTGTCGAGGATAGTTTAACCACCGGCCTCACCACGCCCTGCTCTGACATTCTCCATGATTACGCGCGTACACCTACACGAGCTCGACGCAGACTTCGATGCTGTCCTCTTTGTTGCGTGGGCGGACTATTCCTTGCAGTGAAAACGCACGACGATGTAATATCGAATTTTCTTTTCGCCTCGTGAAAACGTTGCTCGTCACCCGTACAAGTAGCTTTACGCGGTGTAGTCCGCCGGGAAAGTAACACAATGACGTTGGATCGTAGCACGTGGTGGGAAAGAATCGTCGTTATCGTTGAATCTGCGCGTTGGTTTTCCTTATCGAATTCTGAAAATAGAATTGAAGCTAAAGGATATAATTTGATATCGAATATTTGAAAATATTTTTGTCTTATTTTAGAAATTTAACGTCAGATTGCAGATTTTTGTGCAGTTTTACCGCGTGATCGTTTATAGAATCTACGTAAGTTGTGAAAGTATATAAAATAGAAGTAAAGTAATATTTGTTACGATATGTAGTAAAGCGAAGCAAATTTTTGTTCAGATTCTACTTCTTTAGGTAACAAGTATTACTAGCTATTAGGTATATTCATAAAAATATGAAATTACATAAACGTCAGCAGCATATTTGTTCTTACTCTATATTGTTACTCTATAATAGTAACTTTTTAAATATAATATATCTATAACTCTACGAAAAGAATTTTCGCTCCTGGATAGGCTTATTAAAAAAAGCATTTCAATTTGACTGCTGGTTATATCCTGTTGCTCGGAATAAACGAATTTATTTTCTTAAACAACTAAACTTTCCTGTGATTAAAGCAACAAATTGATGAATATTTTTACTGTATTGTTTGCTTCATCGTTCCATTATGGTGTAAATTAAGTGCACTTTTATGGTAAAAGACAGTTGCTTCCTCTGTCTCTAGCTGTACTATATTTGTTTTATCTTTGGTTTAATCCAACATTCATAATATTTTTTACACTAAAAATATAGAAATAATATAGAAATTCGAATCTCGTGTTATACGATATTGAGATTTCGTAAAATAATTGTGATAGTAAAATTATAGAAAAGAATATTAAGTTTACAATTAAAGAAAAAGATAATTATATAACTAATGTTCACATTTTCTAAATTTAATCTTTCCTTGCAAATTTAGACAGTACGCAGCACGATTTAAATCAACTTATAACGATTATTTAATGTATTTAATATCGTTTGTCACAGCATCATACTATGTGCGTGTCTTGCCTTCTGTCGCATTACTAAAGCTATGAAAATTAGATTTCTAATGACGCAGTTATGCTGATCTAAACATTCCATGGAACGTATTCATATCGAATAGTAATACATATTCATAACAAACAGGAGTGATCTGACATCTCAAATTTCATTTTCTTTTCGTTCATCAAGCAGGGAACCGAGAATTGTGAAGAGATTTTATTTTGTGAAAGTCAGGTTCGCAGTTTGATAATTGTGTGCGTGCGTGTGTGTGTGTGTGTGTGTGAACGAATTATTGACTAATAAATAAATAAGTAGATTCGATTTCAGGGAAGGTGAACGTCGCCGTTGCGGTTTTAATCGCGGTCTTACGTTAGAAAGTGGCTATTATATGCTTCGTATACCTGATTAAATATCGTAAAGATTATTGATGACGAAGTTACTCGCTAATTTTCTTCTCTTACGCTTCCCGAAACGTTTCATGATATTTCCTGAAATTTAATACGTCGCGTTCTTCCTATATTACACTTATAAGTTTCGTTTAACTATTACAAATTAGATTTGCTTCCTTTGATTATACCAAACTACTAAAATAATAATTTATTACGTATAATAATTTACGTGTAAATTAATCCAGTGCCTTTTTAAATAACCATTTACTTCTTTTTAATAACCATTTTAATTCTAAATATATTCTCGTTTTATAGTAGCTTACAAGATATATTATCTATAATATCTTACGTAATTTGATCCGGTTTAATCGAATAATGGAGATATTTTCATGATGTTTAAAGTTGATAATATGCGAGCAATAACTAAAATTCATATGTCGCTTGAAAGGCCGTTGAATTAATTTACGTACTAATTATTGGAAAGATTTGGAAAATCATAGTGCATAGACATAAATAACTTCTCTAATCGTTTATAATCTATTTCCACGGTGCACGATACGTTCTACAGCGTAAGATTGTGTTCTGTGTTTTATGAGACGACGGCGAACTTCTGACAATGCGAAACGCGGCTAGTACTATATCAGTTGACAGGATTAAACGTACAGAATTACCATTTCGTATCTCGGTACTTGGCCTATCTGTGGCTTCGTGAGTTATTCAAAGTTATGTACTAATTAATTATCGAAATTATTCGATGTTTACAGAGACAAAATGGGAGGAAATTCCATTATGTAATCATTATTATTTATGACGCGACACGAAGATTTAGTCTCATTAATTCTTTCCAATATTATTAATTTGATACGGTAATATAGCGATATAATTTTGAAATGAATATTAAAATTGAAATTGAAATTGAAATTAAAATTTAAATCGTTAATAATAAGTAACTAAGAAAAGATACATAAGAGTAATAAATAATAAAAAAAAAGGGTTATATTTATTCACGTAGCTTCGAGCAAAATTATTCTGAATATTCATAGCATGTTGAATAAACGTAATATAAATATTTTTTCAAAAGAAATATGTAGATATATAACTTGTAAGTAGAGCAGATGCAACATGAACATCATTAATTAAACTATAATTTCCTACGAGTTGCAGCTGTAACAGAAGAATTAATTATTATCAACTCTACAAAGCTTTCAACGATAACGGTTTGTTCGTCTATTCGTTATTATTGTGCTTGCAATTGGCTGATGAAAACGCTACGACTGTTATATTGTACGTTACTCGTAACAAAAGACAGCAAGGTCATAGAATACCGACAGTCTAGGCTGTCTTTCACACAACTAAAATCACAATATCGAACAATGATTTCACGTGCACGATTATTTTCCTGAAGAAATACAAAGAGAGAAAGAACTTGATGTTCTATATCGTAATCCTTTTAAGTTAAAAGTGTATGTATAACATTTCATATGTTAATTTTATACGTGGTTTTCTTAAAAGTGACAATTTTATATGAGATATATAGTAGAATGATATTACTTTCAATTTTGCAATTTACAACAATATCTGAAATTAATCCTCTCATTCCTGAACTGTAGTACTTGTGCATTTAAAAAAGACATTGTAGTAAATATAGAATGCACGAGAATATATTACAAACATATACTTATATAACGAATTATAAAAAGATATTTTCCTGTCAATTTATAAAATTCAATTGAAGATTTGCTTTTTTTAAAAAGTGGAGTCCATGTCTCACGAATAATAAATATAAATTTTACGCAGAAAGGGGATATTCATAAAACAATCAACACGTGTATCGTAAGCGTAGAATTGGTCTTAAAAACTGTATCACCTCCTTTTCGCAAAAATATCAAATACGATTTTTTCCTCCTATTGATTGGTAGAGAGAAATCTCTTCCCCGATTCTGCAAGCTTGAACTACATAATGCAGTATTTTTTATCCAATAAAATACTGCTTTGTCATATAAATATCATTCAACGGTATCCCTTGACCCAACGCTCACCAAAAACATCAAAAATAAATTTAACGTGTCGGCTCGTACACGCAGGACAGCCCGGAATGTATAAAAGTGCCGCCATGAGGCAAAAACGAGACACGCGCGAATATCATGAAATAAAATGTGCAGCAATTACATAACGAGAGATCAAAAGACGCGCGTGCATAGACTCGGCACAAAGAAACAACATCGGTGTATAAACCCATCAATCGTAATTATTACGATACACGTGAACCAAACTCGTCCATGCCGCCCGTGTAACTGAACCTGCAGCAACTACTGACTTTAGAGTTTTCGAAACAGCACAGCACGGCATTTAATTTGTAACCGTGAATTGCGACTTTTGCTAATCGTTCTAGTCATAGTTCACTTCCAGTGTAGGTATTAAAATTATCATTAAAACAAATTATTATTATGCTATTTCCAAGAGATTAAATGTAATAGACGTTTAAGGGTCTCAACGCCAAATAAGATGTGGTTAACCAGGTGTGTTTAAATATATTAAGAGTAATTTTAAAATTAAGAGATAAGATACATGCGACATGACCTGACTGAGCACCGCACAAAATAACTTAACGACTATCGTTCACAGGAGCATTTTTTATATAAAACGCAAGATGGAGTAACGTTTTGTTATATGAAGTTGCATTTCTAAATGAATCAATGTTGACGATTCTTCGATTACGTGTGTACATTCGACTGTACTGTAAAATAGTTGTTGACTACTGCTTCGTTTACCATCCACGATTCAAACTCTTAGTCTTTGTCAAACGTCACTAAAGAATCAGACGTCGTTACATTAGATAATTAACTGCAAAAGGAAAAATTCTTGAACAAACGGTACTCGTATTTCGTTATGTATCGCTTATTTGATATGATGAATTAAAACAATAATAAAAGTACCATAGTAATATCTATTGAACGCAGATGTAAATAGAATTGTGCGTAAATGCACATTGCACATGTAGCCGCCGAATTATCGAATCGATTTAAAAATATCGCTTCACACATTTTACCTATGCTTTCACCTAAATTTAGTCCCCTTTCCACGGATTAGAATAAGACATAATTCCTGTCTGATTCACTAGCGTTGGCTATTTCTATACGAACGCTATTTACGATCTTCCCATTTGTTAACCGTAAACTTGAGTAGCTAACCGTTTCATTTGATTTTATAAATTCAAAGTACAAAATAAAGAGCAAAATTATCTTACAACAACCGCGCATATTCTCTTCCCATAGCCTATAATCTCTTATGCCCATTTCAAGGAAATATACGCAGATATTCCCCAGGCACATTCGTTCACGTGTATCGAAAACCGTAGGTGGTCATGCACTTTTCTTTTATCCCCTAATTTCGGGCATTCAATCCTTTCCCTATCTGCTGCACTCGAAATTCAGTCACTGGGAATACACACTTCCAGCAAATTTCCGTTCCCACGTGATCACCGTGACTGTGCTATCGATGAGTCGGCTGATAATTGGACGATCCGTAAAAGGATTGAGATCGGTCGTCAGATTTCATTTCTTTCGCGGCAGGAACAACAACCGGTTGTTTACTTCATTGCAATCGGCCGAGGTACCATCTCAGCAGCTGGTCGAATGGAAACAGAACGGTGGCTGAATCTGCTGCCAACGATCGTACCGGATAATTAATTATTATGCTCTTGGTTTGGTCACGGTCCAGCTACCTTGTCCGGACGCTTGCAAACGCGAAAGCCGATCGTCGTTCGTGAAATGAATCGAGAAACAACGCTTCTGTGCATCTACTGTGTTTTCCTTCCGATCTCCTCGTGCTATCGCTCGTTAGGATTTGCATACTCGATGCAACTCGATCAACAAGTCGATATCTTTTCTCGTATTTTGACTAATAAACGAACAAACAAACTAATAAACAAAAATATTCGGATATTGAAACCTACCGATAATAGAACAATCACTTTTTTGATATCAAATGTTATTTGTTCAAATAGAGACGAGAGAAATTGTCAGTTTACTGTAATATCCAAGGACCCCATGTCTTTTCGGCTGCCGAATTATATACATTTTTAGCGCGAGAACGTACATTCTCGTCATTTCCATTTACTACTTGTACATTTGATACAATGATGATACATTGAATGATAGCATTTGTGACAGAAGAAAGCACGTGTTACCAGCAGACATTCCGGTCGGATAACAGAATATTCGGATAGTAGAACGTTCAGATACTAAGATATTCGACTATATGAGACTCTACTGTTTTTTCAAAATTATAATTGAAGAACGTTTCTATGCTTCTTGCAAAGAACCAGGGTAAGATGTTACATTAAAACTGAAACAAGAAATATATACGTTCATCGCACGAGTTCTATATTTATCTACGCCTAACGAGTAGCTGTAAATACTATGAAATCGCTACAAAGTTTTCGTATGTGGCTAGAAACGCATATTTCAATCGCCATAACATCCCGACGTCGAACAAACGCGCATGCTTAAAGTGATTTCCGAGCCACAGGATCAATTTTCACCCATCTTCGATTAACTACTATCTATTTTTTTATACGAACTAATATTAAATATTGTTTTCGTCGTTATCTATTAACTATATATGTAGCCGCTTGAGATAAAATCATAGTGCAAAATTAAATTAAAAAATCTCGCTTGTGATGTATTTTCGATATTTTCAATAATTCGGTATTTCAATAATTCGAACGCCCAAATGCTTGTTATGGGCAACAGTATACCCTTTCACTTTCGTCGGCGCTTCTGTTGCTTTTTTTTTTTTTGTTCCCTTTTCCTTGCGTTCATTTTCTCGTGATTCGATGGATGAATGATCGGATGGAAGAGATTTACGACATCAGAAACGCAGACGACCGATTAAAGGTTTTCTTTGAAACAGTTATCTCTGGAAGTAAGGTGTCTGCGATATCTTGCGGAGAAATTTCAATTTTAATTTATGGATCGAAGGGTGAATTACTCTTTATTACGTGACGATGGTGTATGCTAATTTGAGTCGCATCGGTAATGGCGATCGTAAATTTTAGGTTGTTCTTTGGCAAATCAAGTACGATTGTGTTATGAATATATTGAATGTTTCTCTTGAATGTATATGTATATGTATATATTTCCTTATAAATTGAAAGAATATGCCATTAATTTTGTATTCTTGCAATCAATTTTTTGCGTCAGGATTTAAATCAGACACAAGATACAAATATATAACCGTTTCATCATTGATGAAATCTCTATATATGAAAACAATTTTGTTCGTTCTTTTTAACAATAGTTGTTTCATATGCCTTTACATACATACACACCGTACTTTTGTTATTATGAAATCATATCATTGTTATATCTTGAATATGAAAAACTCGAACATACAGATGAATTTAACGAAATTTAATAATTTTCAAATTTTTATATGAATATCATAGAAGAAAAGTAGAATAAATACATTTTTATTATTTTTCGTCCAAAATGAAATGTATTAATGAGATAATTAGAAAAGAAAAGAACCTATTAGACGTAGCCAAAGATATGTTATACAAATATGTATTGTAAATACACATATGTTAATACAGATAATATTTTAATATCTTCAATATCTTAATATCGTTAATGTATGCTAATTAATGCTAATTAATATAGCAATGTATATGCAAACTACGATTTTCAAAATATAAAAAGTGTGGAAACATGTATACGCTGTAATGAAATCAAACTTTTTCGACAGAAAATCCATATCTTCATTCTCTGTAGTCTCCACATTTCAAAAAAGATATGTACAAAAATACATTTCAAAAAAAGAGAACAAAATTTCACTTCCGCGTAAAAAGCAGCGAATCCAATTTCTAATATCAGCGTGAGTTACACGCGCATCACAAGTGAACATGTTTCTTTTTACAAACACGTTTGCTCACTTGTTTTCTTTTTTCCTTTAACCGAGTACACGATTCATTATCATTGAAACAACTGGATGTGAATAATAAAAAAGAAAGAAAGAAAGAAAAAGGCAAGAAAAAGAAATAGCTGACGAAAGAATGACCTAAGCGTGCGACGTCTTTCACGCGTTCATTGCTATTCGCGATTTATATGGACGCATTCTTCGTATTTTCATGGCATGCATTGCACACGCTTATTATTGAATGTTCTCCACCCTCTATTATTCTGCGATACATATCGATTTATTGTCGGCTGTTTTTGCCGAGGAAACGTGGCACGATAGCCTTGAATGTCAGCCGAGAATGTGAGAGAGCAATTCGGTGCACGAGATTCGGTCGTATCGAGTTGATGGATCTGCCACGCTAATTGAATAATTCTGCATATTGGCCACCCGTTATCGGCCCGACACGAATTCGCTTTAGCAATTTCGTCGAAGCATCCGCGATCGTGGCTGGAACGTAGTTGCGCAACGGTTCTCCGATTTTCTCCTCGTTTCGTTCCCGTTTTATCTCGCCGTTGCATTGTTTCACTCGCAATCGCGTATCTCCAGCTGACATAATACCGACGCGTAGGACGTTCAAATGTAATGACGTAAACGGATCCAATGTTTTCAGATGAAACGATATAAACATTTGTAAGGAGAATGCGCTGAATTGACCGAGCGTTGAACCAAGGGTTGCTCTATATACATATTTAGAGTTTTCATCGGTAAAGAGACGGAGAAGTCACGAAACTTGTTGCATAAATAAATCAATGTTATCGGTTTTAAAAAGTAAAACTGCACGGGAAATGTTTGTTCATCGTATAAAATTATACGATGGGTTGGATTTCAAAGGGACAGAATCATAGAACGTACTACGAAAGTCAGCAAAGAAAATATTTAAATGAGAATATTTTGATATTTTATAAATGAAAGATACGCGTGTACAAGGTAAAGAACAAAATATATGAAAAGAAGATTATCCTTAATTTGCCAAGAAGATTTATTATCGCTATCGGTAGTTTTGTTAGTAAAAAATATGCTGCAAAAGATATTGAAATGTGAGTTATAGTAAGATCAACAAGTTGGCAAATACTTGCAAGAATTTATACCAATAAAAATGTCAAAGTTTATGCGTTATAATAGCATTCTCGAGTTTCAACGATCGAAATTATTTTATGAAGACAGTATGTGATGATATGACGTGAAGAAAATGGCCCGAAAGATACCAAGGTCTCAATTGAGAAATCCTGTGGTGATCCATCATATTCGCTGGACGTTAGCCTGACAGATTTACAACTCTCTCCAGGTTCCTGAAGCTATATGGGCACGAGATGAGGGTATAAGAGACTGCGCGATGATGTCAAGCGTGTTATCGTGGTATTTTGTAAGTAAATTTAAGTGAATTTCGTGAAAGTCAAAGTAAAAAAAATTAATTGAAAAATAAAAAGATTCGTGAATCACCTTCCACTTAAAACAATTATCGAGTCATCAAATTTCAAATTATTGCATATCCGTTTATATTACTTGATCTTTCGTTATTTAACTTTGCTGTGTCGAATATTTCAGTTGAATCAGTTTAATTAACAGAAGAACAAAACATATAGAATAGGAATCAGAAATTACGTATATCGACGTTGTATTTTTTCGTTACATTTCCTTCTAAAATTAGTAAGTTCCTTAAAGAGAAAAAGAAATATGATTATATTAAAATGTAGATCATAATAAGAACACATTATCCTCGTATAATTTTATAACAACTAATTAAACTATACTGAAAAATAAAATAGTTTAACAATTAACTATCTCCAGAAATTTATGAATTATCTTTCATCTCTCATTTTAAATAATCGATACTCACGTTCAGATAATTAGATGCAAATATACATCCAACTATCCCTCAAATTAGCGTAAACGCATCACGCTGTTGCTTCTGACAATACGAAGATTTTAGTTTTCTAATAAACACAAAGAATCGTTTTCGGATACAATGATCAAATTCAAACTCATCAGTCACAGGAAAAATGCGCGCGAAACATGATTAAGTGTTGTTTATACTACGATGGTTGTTATACAACCGATTCTACGATAATAAGGGCGACCGATCGGTTTGCGAAATCATAGCGTATAAATACAAAGGGCACGGAGAGACACGTGAATGTCCTTCAATGTAAAACATCCTGGTCAATGACCCAGTTTATACACGTGCAAACGCATGTGTGTTCTCCATCTCGGGCGCTTTCTTGCTCGAACATCGACCGAACCGTTTGTTGCAAACGGCTAATGGTGTGAACGACCGATCAATTTATAACCGATCGTCCTTTTCCCTTTCTTTCACATAATTACGCACGCAAAGTTATTAATTGACTGAAATTTTTCTATGATTCTTATATATTTCTTTGGGAAAAGAAAAATTGAAGAATCGACGAGATTGCCTTTCATATGAAAAGTTAAAGTAAATATCATCTCTTACATGGAATGAACGTGGCATAGCATTTCCAATACTTTCGTATCATTATTAATGACGCATTAATTTTATTGAACGCGTATAGAAAAATTATTATTATTGACGTTGAGAAACAATGCTCTCTTATTTATATTAAATTAAAGATACATTTGATGAAATATAGTATATTAATTATAATAAATTTTCCTGCAAATTAGACTGTAAAAAATCGAGGTTAACAAATTCATTTATCATTGAGGCTGTGCAGTATCTTTGAGTGTTGATTTAAATCTTTACAGGTAAACTGAGCTGTCGACGATGCGAAGAAAGTGTTGTTCTATCAAGTTTCTATTTTTATTCAAGAAAGTTTCACGCATTTGTTTCGTATTATTAAAGCGACATTGAGACAAGTATTTCAGATCTTTTTAGATTCTTCCTGAGGCTTTAAAATATCAAAAAGTACGTTTGCTTAGGAAGAGTTAATACGGAAATACGATAAAGTGTGCTATAACAAATTTTGTCGATTATACACGAAAACAGGTGCAAGAAAATATACCAGAACCTTGGTAAAAAGGAAAAAAGCTGCGAAACGAATCTGTTGCACATAAGAAATTTATTGCATTGACGACCAGAACGAATCGAAACTTATAGTTCCAACGTGCACTCACATACCCGTGAAACACGGAAAGTCTACTTTCTAAAATAAAATTTCAAATGCATAATTGTTCTATTTCCATATTAAAGATTAAAAATCGTGATACGATCCCCGGTTGATACATAGTTACTTTAGGAAGTATTTTAAATACCGTCGACAGGCTACCAACCTGTTTGACGGGATATCAACGTTAAATAATCGACGACGAGTAATTAACATAATTTTTAATATAGGCTTTATGAAATAACGACAGAAGCGTGGGTTGAGAAAATGGCAGAATTTTTGCTATTTATTATCGTTGGAATGTCGGCGTTATTTTGTAACTGTTATATAACTCGTTACGTTTGTACCATTGTAGCAACAAGGTAGCTTTACGCTCGAAGTTTGTTATTTATTTATTTACTTCTAAATAATTTCCTTTTTATAGTAAAGTTCCTAGTAATATTTTTATGTATTGTACAATTGAGTAAGCTGCAATATATGTACATATTATACGATATTCACAGAAATAAAGTATTTCGTATAGGTACCATTTTCCCGTTTCTTCCGAAGAAGTGTGTTTTGACCAATTGCAAAGTAACATTTTCAAATTAAAATTTTCTCATATCGAGGAATGTTTAACCTATTAAAATAAAGAACGTACAATTTTAATGGATAGAAAAGAAAAAGGATAGCCTTTTTGACGTTGAAGGAAGATCGTTGCTCGTACAATGTTTTTGGTAAAGAGTTCTAAAAATATTTGTAACAAATTTATTCTTGCTATTATCATATTAACCCAATTGTGAGAAGGAAGAATTCCAAATGTAGATCAACTACTCTTTTCTATGCGGTACAGTAGGAAGTCCACTTACTATCCAAATTACTGTGAACTATACTATCACAGTATACGTAGTGATAGCAGCAATATTGTTAAAATTTTCCTGTCAAAGTTATCGGGACGTTTTACTACAATATACGACAATTAAGCTGTTGTGTAATACTTTAGATTAGATATATAAGTAAATACAGCTTGCATAATTCTTAAATATCGATTTTCGACAAAGTTTTATGCCAGTTCTTCTGACCATCAGTCTCGTCTCTGTATTACTATGCTCAACGATCTATCGCCCTTTTCGCTGATTCGATAACCACTTTTCGAACCATATTTTTCCATAAATACAAACTTGGCGGAATCTCTGAAACAAAAATGTCCTAATGTATTTTCTTTCGTTCGATAAAAATCCTTATCGCTTACTATTTCTTCGTCAATAATTTGTAGAACAGAATTAGGTTTGAAAGATCATTATTCTCGAATTAATTTCACCTAAAGTTTGTTAAATTTAACGTTACACGAAATTGCTTCCAATTCTCAATTTTTCTAATAAAAACTATTTTCTACTAGTCCGGCGCGTCATACAAGTGTCCCTGAAATTATCAGACTGCGTCGTTTCACAAAAATCATATTGTGTTACGTACTAGCGACTACAAACATTAGATAGAGTTAGAAAAATTGTTTCAGATTGGTCGATAACGTCGTATAATGTAAAATACCGACTGAAGTAAAAGTTGGAGTATCCCGATAAACGAAAAGTCAACTGTCCGTTTAAAAGTCAACCTGATCGATTCTGTTTGCTGACAGCTTCGTAATTTGTCCGGCAAAATCGTTGTTCAATCTAGAAAAGAAGAACGAAAGGAATAAAATCGGAGTTTTTCAATTTTTACGCAATCAAATTGCATTGCGAGTAGGTGTCCCAATACTTATACGAGGCAGTGTAGATGGATCGCCTATACTATTAAACACAATCAACACTGTCCCACTTCTCAACAGTTCAAACGCGACGAACAATGGTAAAAAGCAAAGAAAAAGGGGAAGCAGAATAGAAAAGAAATAATTTATTGCTCACACGAAAGCAACCTGATATAATCCATCACGGCTAGTTCGATGAAGTTTGCGCAACATGCAACAATGTTAGCACGGCATGGCGATTCGGCCGCGGGCAGGACGCTTAATCATATTCACGATAATTAATATTCATCCTTGCGCGTTAATATTCAACCTTGCACAATCAGGAATGTCCGATCGGCGAGCGATTTTCAGACAGAGCCGGTGTCCCGTTAAGAAATTGCATTTGTATGCTATCGAAGGAGCCGATCTCCCCTTGGAGAACTTGGTCGTAGCTGGATCGTATTATTTCTATCTTTCTTTACCTTTTTTCCTCTTCGTCTTCTTTCTCCTATTGGCTCTTTTCGTAACAGTAAATTTATTTCGCGACCCCTTTCGTATCCCGAACTCAATAGCAGACGATATCTAATTGCAAAGGGAGTCGGGAGAAGCAAAAGCTTCTTCGTGGCTTGGCGACGTGCGAGAATTCTTATCGCGATTGTCATTAGCCTGATTCGAGACCTCCCGCCGGCGAGCAGCTTTCTACGGGTACGCGTTATTTATTGGCGGATTAATAAGCGCCTGGCTAACCAGTGATTAGAGGCCACCGCACCGCGACTTACATTATCGTAAAACGTGTCGTTTGTGATTATACCGCAACACCGTGGAAAAAGTAACTTTGTTCCATAGGCGTCTTTCTGTTTCAAACCATCGACTGCTGGTTAAAATTGGTGAATCGAAGTTTGATTGTAGTAAGTGGAATATTTTAGGGAACTGATCGATAGTATCTAATTCTGATACGACAAAATTAATCTTTCTTTTATCTGTTATTGTTTCGTTAAAAGTCTAAACAATTATCGATTCTAATACGGATTACATTCATCTTTCTTATTTTTGAATTTTGTTTTTTTAATTTTGTTCTCTTTTTTACTGTTTTGAATTCTATAATTTTAATTAGTTGTCAAAAGCTTACGGTAGTTAACGTTCCTTGTGTAGACTATGTTAGTTTCTGTTTCACTTTTAAATTGCCTTTTATTAAATTGTAAAAAATTTACTGATAAACTTGCTGATGCCGATTACACGAGACCTACTTTTTAATTTCGAGCTTCTATCTATTTTCGTGCTGTGAGCTGCCGATTTTGTACAACAAAGAACACGCTAGTGTGGGCTAAATAAATTTAAGCATCGTTGGTATCGAGCGCGTATCTGCGTTCATAGCCCAAATTGAATAGTTCTGCGAAAACACATGCATATTCATTCATAGTTCATGGCGAATAATTTTCTAGGACGCATATATATGTATGCATAGCGCTGAAGGGGCTAAATTTGCTTTTATTTATTACGTTGTTAAGGCTGTTACATCAAATTTAGTTTTATCTCTGCGTTCAATCTTGTTTAAATAAAATTCATTATAACATCTAAATATTGTATTTATTATCTCATGCATATTAACTAATATCAACGTATAGTTGCATGTGTTTCTAAGAAGCCTTTCCTTATCTATGATCTACGCTAAAGACTGTTTCCAAAAATGTGTAATAAAATGATGAGTTAGCCGAAGTCCTTTGGTAACCACTGGTTTAGTTGGAATAGGAAAGTACCTTATTAAATACGATAACGGAAGACTTTTATTAATTTTAATTAATTATTATCAATAAGCAACGACAGATAAGTATCACAATACGAAAATTAAGTCAAACTTTCATAACTGTTCGTAATTCCTATAACAACAGATTGGTTTTTGTTTTGAAGCGATAAATGATTTTGCCAGGTTTATGTGTAATTCGACCATTTGATACGATTAATATAAATTTACTGAGTCTACGATATAACGTTAGGAAATGAGTGTAAGAAAGAGGGATTGAGATACAATCGTATCATAAATTTGTCCGACACATTGTTCAAGTTATAGTAAGAATACAAGGATATCAATAAAATGTATAAGTTAGTGGTAAAATAATGACCAAAATTAATATCTCTCACACAATCTTACGGAGTCAATATATTAAAAACTTAAATCATTTGCAAAAAGAAAGTATCGTGTTGAATATTCGAATTAAATATGCGATTTGTCAAATCAATATACCCGTTAGATTTGAATTAGTCACGGCAGTCTTTCTGCCAGTTGAGAGGGACCTTATTTACAGTTGATTTATAGCTCAGGAATTAAAAAGACCTAAAGATAAAAAAATATAATAAAACAAACGTATAAGGTTTGCAATCTCCTACGTATGCATTATTTTCTAAAAAAAATAATTTGATCGCATTATAATATTTTACTATACATGGCTGTAATAACAACGAAGAATAAAATCACTGAAAAATCTTCTATCTATAATTTTATAATAAAATTATACTCTACTTTAGGAAATAAATAAAGCTTTCTTTATTTCTAAAGAACAGTGTACGTTACAATAAAAATGTTTCCTTATTATTCAAATTACTAATGTTATTCTCGATTTTACTTACGAATGTAATTGCCTTTTATATTTAATCCAATGACTACCAAAAGAAAAAGTATAATTTCATTATATCTTTTTTATAAACGACTCTTAGTTGGACAACATTCAACATTGTAAATATATAAAATTGAACCATGAAGTATCCGGCACAGTTTTTAAACTTGCTAAAATACAGGACTTGCTAAAAAGTCCTGCTAAATAACAAAGAAACAGCTAAACTCTCAGCATCAGTACTAACATACTTATCCATTGCAACAATGTTGCCAATATGTCCATCATTTTGTTCCTACAGTCTGAAATGTTCTATGAGACATTGTCCATAAAGAAAATACAATTTAATTATTTTTCCAAATATTTCTATCAAAATGGAAGAGCAATTTCTACGAGAATTCATATTTGAACGATTTACCATCTGAATTTTATTACGTTTTCATGCATCAGAACCAAAGAGGCAAACTAAATACATATGCATTCGCACGAAATACAGTATAAAACATGCTAATAGACGTACATTCGATGTTAAACGTAGGCAAATTTATTCGTATTATTTTATATATATACAAAGGATACAGAGAACCATAATAATTGTAGATATTTCGTAACATCCAGACGATTTTCCATAAAAAGTTTCATCGTGTATACCGGAGACTCGGAATACGATTACCTTATCGACCTACAAGGGAAAAACCTTTCAATCGAAGGAATTGATCGCAAAGAATCGATCGAGTGTATCGTCCTTGCTCGACAGGATAGAGAAGACCTTTGCCATGATGACGCTCCCACTCACGATAGAAAAATCTTTTCTCACCGATGGGCGTTTTATGTCGCAACCGACTGAATGATAACTCTGTGTCGTTTAATATTTAAAACAGATAACGGCACGTAGAATGGTTATTGCAATAAACAACGGTTTAATCCCTTGTAATTCTAAGCAGTGACTGGTTTGACATTATGTTATTACACATTCCTTTCTGTTCGAAGCTCGGTTGAATGCTAAATCAAAGTTATTTACGTGTAATCAAGATATCCTGCAAAGGCAGGGATTCTAAGCAGTGTAGCATAGAAAATTGTATATTAGTAGTTTAATTTTTCTGCTAACTATGACCTGTATTTGTTCGATGAGAGCTAATGGAAATGAAACAGAGAAATTCAATTTAGAGATTTTTTTACTGTTTACGATTTATTCATTCGTAAGTAAACAAGAAAGAAGGAGTATTATAAATGGTACGAATCTATTATTTCAAAGTCCAAGACTATAGTAAAGTTGTCAGAAAGATATCAAAAAAAATACATTGACATACGTGATTAATATTCAAGTAATTAATAGAATAATTGAAACGATTTGTCCATTAGAAATTATAAGTAACCTTTCGGACAACATTGTAGCGTCTTTTCTAGCAGTAAAACGTACTAGTAGAAACTTCTACCCCTTCTCTGAAAATGTAATAAAGAAATATTATTTCTTCTTTCAAGAAGTAATTAAGATTTCTTAAAACTTTTATCGTGTTGCATTTTGTATCTCGTGCTTATACAAAAATTGAAAATTTTACAGTAATTTTACAGTTGCAAAAATCGGTATACGTACATATAACAATGAAATCCATTTTCACAACAGCATATCAATTACAAATCGCTCGAAAAAGCAACCTCGATCCATAACATACTTTCACTAAATTCGAACACGTCGGTACCGATACAACAATCACGTCAACGTCGACGAAACGAACGATCGAAATCCGAAGCTCAGCGCTTCCTGGTTTCTAATTCACTGGCGAACGATGGCGGTATAACAAAATTCAAACGGCACGTACTATCAATCATTGAGATTGCCTGAAACTAGTTGGAGCAAGATCGATCGTTGTCAAGACAAACGTATCGTTATCGCGCCAGGTTTTTTCTTCCTCGTCGATTCCCCTCTTTCTTTCTTTTCTTTTTTTTTTTCTTTTTTGTTTCTTTCTCCTCTCTATCGCTTCCTGTTTGCTCATTTTGAAGGGAACAAGATCGATTAACGGCACGCCGAGAGGCAAGAGTGACTTTTTAGCGAGAGAATCGGTATACGAGTCGAAGAAGGACCCAGCCCTCCAGGACCAAGATAGAAATACCTTAGTCGATGGTGTCGTTCACCTTCCGAATGACCGTGCTCAAAGACCGGTCCAAAACGAGTGCTGGAACACAGGTCAACAGAACGAATCAAGCTTTCTTGTTGTCGTTTAAAGCCTTTGCTTTCGCAGTGTTTTGACCCAAGTGTCCTGGATTATTTTTTCGATATGTGAGAAATTAGGGGGATTAAATCGAAATTTATGGAACAGATGATTTATGTATTAGGCCGTTTCATAATTTTATAATCAAGTTGAATTCTGTTCCGATATATAAAAAATAATATAGGTATTTTTATGTCTATGAGAAATAACATATAGTGTCAATAAAAATCTTGACTCGTTCTACTTAATAGTACAATTCCCCATTCTACTTAATCCATTAACTATTAGAAAATTGTAATCACAGAATAATTTTATTACATCTTTTTAAATAGACCTTTTTATTACATCTTTTTCATAGTTTTTGAAGTATAAATTAATATGAATTAATGTAAATATTTCTTACAAACAAATATGAATATAAGCTAGATCTGTATAATGAAACTTTATATTTCAAGATTCTCTTAAACGCCACTGTTTCAATTACATGGAGCAATGCAATATCGAATATAGTTTTAAAATTTTCTGTCGTGTCAAGTGTCGTGTTATTGCTCCTTAATTATCTGTTATCTGTTTTAAATAGACAATATGTATAATTTTTATGGAGATTTACAGAATGATAAAAAAATAGCAATATTCGTGACTCAGTATGCTTTAGGTATTTTATTAAAAAAAATGAAACGACAGTAGCAGCTGGAAAGGATAATGTAGTTTGTCCATAAGCTTTAAATACAAGAAATAAGAACGTATAAAAGATTATTTTCGATGTTCCAGGAGAAAAATTTTAAGAGGATTGATATAGAAAAATCAACTTCTAAGAAACAGAAAATAAGGAACAAGAAATTGATCAAATTTACTAATGGTTTTCTACAATTTCATGCGAAACTTTTGATAAAGAGAAGATAGATCTTATTAAACGATTTAGTAAATTCATTGCGATGGGTGACTTATTGAAATGTTAATTACTTTCTGACTAGGAAAAGTATACTGGAATTATTTTTACTCGACTCTTTCTCTATTGCTTTATATTAGACAAAAATTTTATTTTTCATTCAGCTGAACAGAATATACTAACTATTTTCTTTTACGAGAAATTTTGTATTATCGTATGTAATGATTTCTAAAATATTTAAAGTGAAAAAGATTATATACGTTATATCTGTGGTACTTTAAAAATCGCGACCAGTTTAAAGAATACGATTTATAGTCTTCCTTTGAATAAACCCGAGTAAAATCGTTGATGTAGAGCAATGTAAATTGAATATCGTTTCAGTAATGAAAACGTCTCCACGTTAAAATGCTCAATTCTTCATGCGCAGTCTCATGACTGAGGGAATAATTTACAGAAAGAGTAATTATGAATGTAAGTTGGACTTTAACGTATGAGTTTGTTACTTATTAAGCGTTTTCACTCTTGGTGAAAGCAATTTCGTTCAAACAGAGATTAAAAATAGAATGACTCACCTACAAGGGACAGCCAGCAATTAAATGCTACATTTTAATCGTCAAAGAACTGTCGTAAATCTTCGTTAAACTTTAAAACATATTGATTTAACAGTCGATGAATCTTCAAATATAAAATAAATATTTTTCGATCGAATAGTGTTACTTTCATTCGGAATATTTATTCAATCATAACAGTAATTATTAAAAGAAAAAAAGAAGAACCAGATGAAAGAAAGATAATTAAATACGAAAAAAATTTACATACGTTATATGTGGACATGAACTATCTAAAACTCTTAGAAAATAATTGTCAGTACAAAATTATTAAAATAATAGTTTCCAAATTATCTAGTAAATTTTCACTTACATTAGGTCGTCCAAAAAGTGTCTTTCTTTTACAGAGACGTCTATTACAACGATGCATCTTTATGCAAACGTGAAACCTAATCTGTCGAACGTTGTGATCTTTATCTTGATAGAACAAAATGGATCATACGTAATTCGATAAAATAATATAAAACGAAAAATGTTGTGCATCCATTATTTCCTTATAAAACGAAAGAAACTTTTTGAGCGACACCCAATTGTTGTGTAATATTACACAATTGTTAAAAAAAAAAAAGAAAAGAAGCATAACACATTAAATACAATTATTAAAGGTTCATATTTATTTCTTGCTCTCACATAAATTTCCATCTTTTATATTGTGATTTACGACCCATATAAGGGAACGTGTGTGAATTACATACGTATAGGATGCACAATATGTAATTGCCTTGCCTTTCGACTCCATACTTATGCCAAAGATAAAGGTGTCGGATAAATGTTAGCATTCGCGCGATGACCGGGTAAAGGGAAGGAAAATAAGGACGTTTACAAATTGGAAATCAGAAACACGGAACTCATGTGCAGGCATCCTTTGATCGTGTACACGACCAGGTCGCTTTCTCGAAAATTAAGGATCTGAAAATATTCGCGGTTTTGATCACAATTATTTTGCGGTCGATCGTTCTTCAACCCGTCATTATGCCGTAGCGCACAGAACAAGTACACATACATATCTCTCGTTCCGAATAAAGGCGTTCGTCGATTTCTTGCGACTGAAGCTCGTTACGCGCTTAACCCCGCCTTGAACAGACATTCTTTCTCGATTTGAATTCTCAGTTTTTGTACGTTCTCACAGTCCTTTCCATCTCCTTACATACATCATTTATTTCTTCAAGTTTTATGTCTTTGTTATCGTTTAACGTTAGATGGGGAATATCATTCGTTAAACTTCCGAAGAACTTCTCTTCGTATCTTTTTTAATTTCTACATTTTCTACATTCTCATAGTCGTTACCATCTTCCTAAGTATGTGCATGATTTATTTAATGAATTTTTTATGTTTCTATTAGCGTGTAATATTGAATTGTAAATATCATTTATAAGAAGCAGTAAAGTGGTGACATTAAAATAACCTTGTTATTTTGGAAAATTATTTCATTTACTCTTGTATTTTTCGTAGCTTCCTTTTTTATTAGTAACTGATAGTACGATTAGAACCTTGACCTTTTTTAGAATAGACCTTCAGTCAACGTAGTAATATCAATTGGTATTTTTAATCGTTCGCAAATCGAATCGCATCGATGCATAGAAGACAAGATACGAGATAACCAGATTTGTAAATGAAATAAATGGAAACCAACGTGTTTATCCATTACGTAGAATGAAGATACTCTACGAATCAACGAAACCACTGTTTCCCATTACCATTTACGAGAAAATATTTCTCTCGTACGCATATATTATACAACACGAATACATTAACCTCCTAAGGTTAATATAACATGCAAAATACAAATCAATTGAAAGATCGTAATCTGATAAAACATACACGCGATTACCAACAAATATCACTGATATAAATCTAAAAATAAATGTAACGTTATCTGTTATAACAGTGAATACGCTAATCGGAGAAACGCCGACACTTGATCAGTTTCACCTAATGCAAAAGAAATGTTTTCTCAATCGTGGAGTTTCCCTAAACCACAGAGGCTGAAACAAGCGGCACCGAAAGCGATTAACCTACTACCAGTTTATTATCCACAGTTGAAACGCTTCGAACCTTTAAGTACAATATATTAGCGCGCGTTTACGTTTAATCGTACGATTGCTCAACCGGTCGACGCATTACGAGGCGGCGCGGCAGCGTACGAGAGGGAAAATTAATTCAACGACGGGAGATTTATGGGCGAACGCGGAAGATAAAATTACCTTGGTCAGATTATATTTTATTGCGTATCGCGGAGGTGTCAAGAAGGGTTGCGCTCGTTGCGTCGCGAGCGGAACTATAAAATGGAAATAACGCGTGTACTAAACTAAACACGCGCGATCGACATTTGCATAATACCAGCTCCGTACACGTAATTGATTTTGTGCTTGAGCATTCGGTATATCAGTGTTAACATGCGTCGTGTCACGGAAGAAATAAAAGTGTCCAGACGATCTGATAGCTTTTGTTTCTTTCCCGGTGCGCCGTTTCAATCGGTTACAAATCGCTTCGATCAATTACATTACAAGTTGATGATTTCAAAGTTTCTTTATTTTTGTTATTTTACAATGTAACTTGCGATCGTTTGTACTATCTTACTGTGGTGAATGAGTTTACTAAATGAGCAGATTAAATTGGTAAATGAGTTTATTGAATATTACATGTATCCGAATCGTGAAATCGGGAACTTCGAAGAACAATGGAAATAATCAGTTTGGCTACTGAAAGAGTCATTTATACAGTAGTTTCGTAGTAGATGGCATCGATCACTCGCATGGGTTATTATTAGCAAAACCCACGAAATGAAATATTACGATCGTTGATTACTATAGAATTTAGAGCTTTAGGTATTTTAATATTTTTCTGTTAAATCCAGTATTCATAACTTTTTAAATTGTTTTTTATGATGAGTTTTGGGTATTAAATCGCTATTTACAGCTAGAACATTTCTTTCATTGCAAAATAATATTCTTCTATTATATTAATGTGACATCGTACAATTCATAAGACTTCGATAATGCTTATTATTGGTGAAAAATGACAATTAAGTTTCAAATTACAGGATTTGTTTGTAGGTTATACAGATATTGTTCGTGATATAAATTTTATCAATGTATAAATGCCAAGAAATATCTGAAATAATGAAAAACCATTTATGAAATATTTCATTGTAGAAAAATAGGAATCATTGTATTCTGAACTACATGAGAATTATTGACGAATCATCCTTAAAAGTAAGTGAAAATACAGCCTACCCCCTACCTTAATAATGCAAAATTCTCCATCACGAAAAAAATATTCGTAACCGTTTCAGCATGCAGAGTAAAAAGCGAAGTTACAAATTAATGTCACTAAATAACAAAAAGTTAATAACCGCGCCACTCCGCTTCGAAAAAGTGAAAGGGGACTCCACCACAAATTTTTGCACTCAAAATGTGTAATTAGTCCCCTGGCCCACTTAATTTGAGAAAAAGGAAGAACGAACCGATATCTGTTTCGAAGAAAACAGCTTATAACACTTTATGTGGCTCGCTCTCTACATACCTTGATTCGTTTAACGAAAATTTTACCGTAAATGACTGCTACGCATCGAATAATATGACAACTACAACCTACACGACACAGTTATGTGAAAATATTTGAATATCGTTACAATATTTTCATTCATATACCAATATTCTGTATGCATATTACTTTTTATTCGTAATTTATTTTATATTCTGTGTTCATATCAAACAATTCGGTTTGTCGTGTCGATAAACAGGATTATTCTCCAGTTTCCAGCTTTGTTTTCTACGATAGACAAGATATTGTGTTTTGTGAACGTTAACGTAGAGCGTAAACACGTAGGTTATTTTTAAAAATCAATTATACGTCGATTCTAAATAAACGTTGGCAAACAGCGCGTGGTAAATTCGTTCTTCGACATCGATATTCATTATTCGTACTTTCATGCAACCCTCGAGTTTGCATTCCAATACAGTATGCATAAAACCAACGTTAGCCCGAAAGATGTAAAACTAGTGTTCGTTGTTAAAAATAGAAAACTAAGAAACACTTATATGGCAACACAAGATTACGAATATGATATATCTCCGTGAGAATTAATTCTTTTTGTAAAAAATTGCGAGTGGACTTAAAAAATTGTACAACTAATATTCTTCTCTTTTATAGTTAAACGCAACTAACGTAACAGTCGATTTTCCCACATATTTTCCTAATAATAATTTCGATATCGTTCCCATTCCAATCTTCCAATGCAAATTATACAAAAAATATTTGATTTATGAAAAAGAAAAGATTAAAATCTTACGAATTTTATCTTAACCATATAAGTCCGTGATTTCTGACCGCCAAAGAACTTCTCGAACACGCGATATCTGATTACTTAATCAGAAACAGTGACTTCTTTTCCCTTCGATTATCAAATATATTAAAGGACAGTGGCCACCCGGTGTGAATGTTCTGTCTCGAATCAAGTACGATTTATCTTTTGCTGTGTCACAGAATTTTAATTATTACTTTTTGTGTGTTACGAAACGAAAAAGGTCGAAAATCGCTGATATACTGTAATGAAACTTGAGAACTTACTTTCCACTTATAACGATCCTTTATTTCAAGTAAGTAATACTTGAAGATACTGAACTTAAAGCGGAGAATCGTAGCCAGACGACTTTTCAGGTTGGCGAGAGCACTTGTACCTGTGCCAGGACCTCTCGTGTCAGTTCCGGCAA
This sequence comes from Bombus pyrosoma, assembly GCF_014825855.1. NCBI lineage: Eukaryota > Metazoa > Arthropoda > Insecta > Hymenoptera > Apidae > Bombus > Bombus pyrosoma. The sequence continues at coordinate 14,403,164 of NC_057776.1, forward strand.
TCTGCCTAATTATACGTTGCATTATACATTACACGCGTTCGCGTGCACGCCTCGCTATAAGGATAAACCGTTGTTGATCGCGGCTTTCTCACGAACTTACCTCTCTTGTCTGTTAGTTCGATCGATCTGTTCATACCACTCTTTCCCTCTTGTTCGTTATCTCTGGCCGAGGAAGACGAAAGCTTGACGTTGGTCGATCAAACCGACCGTCACGGAACACAGCAACGATGGGGAACGATCGAGCGGAAAAATGATTTCGTTGGAGTCGCAGTTAGACGCGAGAAAAAGTGGCAGCTAGCTATCGGCTGAGGTTAGCAGGCAATGAAAAATGGTTGTTCCATTCACGGAGTGGAAATTGATACAAGTAGGGATATAAGATTGATCGATGCGATATTGATGGAGAATTTAATCTATTAAAAAGATATAATTATGCGATCCATTTTCCATGCTGTGTGAGATCATTGAATATACAGTGCTTGGATTGTCAACATTTATGCGGCTTTTTCGGCATATCTGAGAAATTTCAAAGTAGAAAAATTCGCAATGCAAACAATTAATAACCATCATGGTAAATATATAAACTCGGTACATACGCCAAGTATATTATAGATCGATACATCAATATGTATCATAATATATATAATACCTAAATGTAAGGGAAAGTTATTCAACAAATTTATACCTTGTATATATTTATATTTATACTTTTATGAAAATCATGCTCGATCATGCCATCAAGTTTAATAACTTCTGCACGGCAGACGTTTAAACGTGTGGTTTTAAAATTAAGAATATCGAGATAAAGATACCATCTGTCTATATATTTTACCCTCGATCGACGGTCTAGTAAATTTCGCCAGCATAAACATTTTATTGGCGTTTGATGCGTTCCGATTTCGACACGAGTCGATCGATAAATTAAAATGAATTAACCGTGATTTATGAAAGAAGGCGAGTGACGTTGGCAAAGTATAGTCTTGGATCTCGTTGCTGGTCGAGATCTCGATCGGATCAAAGGAAAAGCGATCCTACGCACTGGAATCTGTGCACGTGCACCTGCATGTGCACTTGCTGCACTCGCGTTTGAGCACGGCGGATACCGATGCGCCCGACCACGATTTTTCGATCGGTACAAGCGCAAATTATACGCAATTTGCATAACTGTACCCGTAAATCTTCTCGCGAAAGATGTGAACGACGCATCGATAATCGGCGCACGGTTATCCAAAAACGATTCATTTAATTAACCGCAACGACCGATCTGCGGAAACTTGTATGCAAAGTGTTGCACAATTTATAAAAATTTGACACTTCCTGAATGTAAACAAAAATCGCGAGAACAGAATGCGTCTAAAATTATATGTCAAATATTGAAAAGGAATTTGCATTTATTCGGTGATTTCTTAAAAATTGTCTAATTTATTGGATACCTAAACACGGCTAATTTATCTTTTAATTTATTACATCGATTAAGAGAGACCTGCGTATAAATACGAATAAAATTTATAATAATTAGAGATTTTAGTAAATTTTACGCTCTTTGCTTGCCTATAACTGACATTTCCTCTGCTTTGACATCTTTAGATATTATTAGAATTATTTCAATGAAAAATTGCTCTATAAATTATAATCAAAATGATTCATCTTCTTAATGAATTTTTGTTATGACAATTTCATTCGTTTTATCGTTATCTGTATTCACAGGAGCAATTACTATATTATTATGTAACTAAATATCCCGATTTACTATTTCAATTACAATACAGATCATGTGATTATGAAGATTGTTAGTAGAATCTTCTGTTGCCGCTTAAAAAATGAGTTTTTCAATTCTTTTAAATATATAACAAATTATTAGCGACTCGATGAAAATCATAGAATTCTACTAGCTTTCGGCAAACGTTGATCCGTTTCAAAAACTTTTGCAATTTGTAAGAGTTCGTCTAAGATCTTTTAAGTATTTTTGTATTGAAATTCGTCACGATTTCTCATAAAAGTGTATCTCTCTGCGCAGTGTTAAGAAAAGGAAAAACTATTATGAGAAATCACAGCAAAAATGAAATGAAAAATAAACTTTCACCCACGAAAGCCAATAGTCACAAACATAGCCACAAACACAAAAATGGCTGATGCAATCGAGAAACTCTGATTTCGAGGAACTTCGCATGATCGAGCATTAATAACAGTCGCATATAACTACCAGTGCAGTTCGATACACAATTTATAACCCCGTGCAAGATCGCGTATCATCGATGCGTATCGATCACGTTTCGATAGTGTTCGAATAATTATTGATCTCGTCACTGACGCTGGATATCTTCTTCGATCGTAAACGCAGAAAGAAAATTTTGCTGGCCACCATGAAGGGAAAAGCAGGCAACAAGCATACAAAATTCAGGCTTGGAGGAGAAACGGATCCGAAACCTGTTCGATAATTAGCAAACTCGTCTTAAAGTGTCGGTTGAAAACCGGCGACATTAGCAAGGCTATAAATTACGTCGCGTACGCATAGCTGTGACTACTATTTTAGGATTTTCCGCTAGATTTCCGAGAACCTTACTGGTCCTATCCCTTTTTCTAACCGACTGCTAGTTACACCAGACAAACAAATTGACCCCCGAAATGATGGGATCCGAAATTTTGTTATCCTTCGATCGATACGCTTTTTAATTCTCTATACAAAGGTTCTCTCGACACCAACTACTGTCGGACGACGCCAGCACAGTGGTTAGCGCCTTAGGTTACAAACGTTCGGGACCCAGGTTCATATCCCGACGACCGTAGTCCGATTTTTCTTCCACCATACAAAAATGAGAAGAGAAGCGGCAGTACCCCAGTAACGACATCTACACACGCAGCAGCACCTATCACGACCTATCCACCTCAGGTATATGGGATATAGTATAGTGCTGATAGGTTTGATAACGGTATGATTTGTTTCAATATCGTTCACGTAACACAAAATCAAGTATGATGCTCCGTCAGTCTGTATACACGCATCATTCGTCACTCACTCCTCTCGTCACAACGGTTCAAACGCTCTTTTTCACGCCGACCACACTCCTTGACAACGCTGACAACACTCACCCCTCAACTGACTAACGGCTATCTCCTATGCCATGGCTCTGGTATACCCGGCACGCACATGTTCCACAGATGTGGATGAACCATGGTCAAGTAGACCTTCTTAATTATTACCCAGAGTTTTCCCCCGGTACTACAGATATTAAAGATATTTGTCTGGGAAAACGCTTAATTTAACTTGTTTTTCAAGTTGACTTCTTAAATAATGGCTGGCTTTTATGGTCGAACGCTTTAAACTCGATACAACGATTCGTCTTACATGTGCACAGTGCGTTGAGTTTAGAACGAATACCAAAGTTGAAACAATGCTGGCGGTAGCTGTTAGCGGGGAAAGAATTTTCTCGAGATGCTATCTCGATGGCTTTGTGATGGAGCGTGCGTTAATTTGATTGACTACCCGAGAAGCGCGTTTCTCAATTATGCTGTCGGAAAAATAATTTAATGGGGAAGACGTCGGGTAGATACATTTCGGTGATGTCAAAATCGAATGGTTCCAAGTTGTCGTCGCCTACCTTATAACCTCTGCTCCTCGCGGAGAATTAAACAGATTGAAATTATGTATTTATGATTTCGTTCCTGCTAGTCGTGAAAAGGAGGTCAACAGCGATCTAATTCGCGTTCTTCGGAAAATTACAATTAAATAAAAATTAAGCTATTGCTATTATAGAAAATATTTGAACACTTCTTAACAAACATTCATCTATTTGTTAATGTAGATTTATATTTTGTAATTTTATTCTGTAAATTCCACTGTAGGCTCGTTATAATATAAATTGGTACAGAATGAAATTTCTCCTAGAATGAAATTTTCCCATGAATTTCCTACAAAATAAATCAATAAATCATGCTGCACGCATACATGTACATGCGTATACACAGTATATGAGTTTCGTTCTTAATTTTATCATCCATAGTTTCCTAACTTCTCTCTCTTCCCCTTCCTAAAAGGATGTAACTTACTTATCTAGAAAGATATAATTATAAAAATTACTTTTGAAATCAGTCCTCTTAATTCAAAATTCCAGCTAGAATTCATGTATCAAAGATTCCTTACAATCCCCAAAAATTCCGTACAATTTACATTCTTATAAAAACAGTTATTACTCTCTTACAAAGAGATGAGACTAGTAACTAAAAATAAATACAAAAGCCAAGCTCCTTACTTCAAACCTGGATATTATAAGTCGACGTATACATATTATAAATGGACTGCGTATAATTATACAAAACCATATTCCCACGAATATGATATAAAAATAGAAGCTAAGTTGGACTAACCAAGTCTAAGTACCAAGTTGCAGAATATTTTATACATCTCTGTATATTAAAATACACATTCTGTGAATTCTTGCATCCTCGCATTTCCCATAAATACACAAAAATCCGATCTAATTCCAACTATAAGATCTATGAATCAGAATAACCAAAAATAAATACGAAATTACTTTTAAAATTAATCGCCTTTGTTCAAACCTTCGACCAACGAATTCGTACGTTCGAAAGAACATGAATGGCAATGATAAGGAAGAATACAGGTGAAGTCGCTTTCCAGATCGATGCTTCTAGTTCAAAATCCATTTATATACTTCTTTTAAAACCGACTGCGTACATAGAAGTTCTAGTCTACAGCCCGTATACGATAAAACGTGTGCGGACTCTTTATTGAGTTATACAAGAGTTTATTCGATCGTAACTTCAACTCGCAATAAAATCTACGAGAAGTATGTTAACAACGCGCGCGAGGAGATAAATCGCGACAGGAATCGCGGCGCGTTCGAGATCGTTGAAGGATCGTGAGGACGCGTGCCTACTCTAGCGGATCGAGACGCGTATGTAGATGCACGAGGACGATCGCGTGGAACGTTAGAATGCAGAAAAGAGGTGTGTACCGACGAGTTAACGTTTTGAGTTAAATTCTTGCCGAGTCAAAGGAACGCTGCAGGCATCAAGTCCATTATCTTCGCCTTCGACGACCTGCTCGGATGCCGCGCGCAATTCCCTCAGACTGTAACAATGCACCTCTTCCAAAATGGCTTCGTTATTCTTACCTGGCGATGACGACACGCCCGTTTAACAATTTTCTATTGTCTCGAAATACGACGACTAGAATTTCACTTATCGCTCGTCTCGTCGATCTCGCAATTGGCTATATCCTTGTCTCGTGAATTTCTATTATTTTTAGATACTAACTTGCAGAATCATTATTCAATTTCCTTCTTCTTTTTCTCTTCTTTCTGACAATTTTACGGGGAATGAATGGAGAGAATGATTAAAAGATTTCAGTTTCGTAGGATTGTAAATAAGGTTTGGAGATGTGTCGGCTGTAAGTGAAGTCATCCCTTGATTACAGACTACCAGCCAAACCCTAATTGTAAGCGGAGCCTGAGTTTTTATTTTGTTACAATCCCCTAGAGGATTTTAGAAGACGTACTGACGAACAAAATAGTTGTACGTGTTAGATACAATTTTATAACACGGTAATTTAACGAGAAAAATATAAATTTAGTGAATAAAAATACACCTGTAGTTGGGGGTTGAATATACGGTCGATCCTGCTGCTGTCCCTGTATTTTTATGTCCGAGTCATAGACTCGTTTTAACGAAATTAATGTTTTAACAAAATATCTAGTAAAAATTGAAACGAGAAAACACGCATATCAATGAATATTATCTATTACATCTTTTCCTTGACCTTAAGAAGGTTAACGATGAAAGAATACGATCAAACAGTGCATGAGAGTTAATCTTTTCAATTTTGCATCGAAAGATTGCTAATTTAGAAGAAGTTTTAAACCTGTAGTTTCAAATGAAAGCGAGAATGCGCACATTTAATGATTTCCGTACATTTTCCTCAAAGTTAAGAATCAAATTTTCAACGAAAATCGAACGCAAACTGATTTGTATTGACGAAATTGATGAATGAAAAATTATAGTGGAATCTTTGCAACAAGAAAATTTACAGAATCCATCGAAGTACTTCAATTATTGATTCTAATCGTGCGTTTACGTACTTTGTCGTTTGTCTATGATAGAAATGCGTTTAGAAAGTTACGAGTGCGCACTAACTGTGCACAAATTAATCTCACGTTCGAAAAACATTTGGAATTGGCTTTCGCATGTTCTAATTGGCGGAATAAAAGAGACAAGTTGTTCCATAGATTAGAGCTTGATAACGTTAATTTATGCGTGTAATTAATTCGCATGAACACTATAACATTATATTACATCGTGTAATTAAAATCCTAACGCTCAACACTATCTTACACCAATTATTTAACAAGAAGCAAAAAGCAACAAAAGTGACATCTTTCGAAATTTTCGTTTCATATTATCGGCGTATTAAACTTCGCGATAAATCTCGCTGGATCTTTTATCGTTGCTAAAAATTATTAATTTAATTAATTAACGCGTTTCGTTCCAGGTGATCCTGTCAGTGACTTAAGGAGTTGCAGAAGAAATAAAATGTCTTTTACGTTTCTGAAAGAAATACACTTTCTAGGTACACGCTTTCTTATTCAAAATAACGTACTGACAACTAACAATCGCAAATATTTTATTTATAGATGTAGATACACATATATGGCTGGAAGGGGCAAAAGATACGCTTTCTGATACAGTACTTTTGTAGTATAATGTGTTAGTCATCTATTGTTCAATAAAAAAAATTGATTAAGTTTTAGAATTAATAAATAAGCCAAGGATGCGTCCTAGGTGATTAAAAGTTATCAATTTATCTAAAATGACGGTTATTTGTACTTGGAAATACGAGTTTTCGTTAAAAATCCTTCTAACTTCTCATGAGAGATCTTTTCATTAAGCTTTTCATTAAATATTCTTATCGATGGAACTTTTTAATCCATAAGAAAGAACTCAGAACTGTACGAAAAAGATCCGATAAAGGCCAGGTATTTCCATATAGAATAATAATATCAAATTTGACCAAACTCCAAATCGAATAATTTTTTTCAATATTTCCAACCAATATTCGTTTCTATAATTCCATAGTTTAAATATTCTAATCGCACTTTGAAATGTCATAGCTCTATTATTTCAAGAGCGAGGAACATCGTAAAGAATTCGTACTTTCGAATGGAAACATTTTCCAAAAGCCAACTATTTAATTTCAACTATACGCGTATCCCTTAAAGTAAAAGTTTCCATCTACTTTAATGTATAAAGTTCAATAATCAGAATTTCCTACGAGCTTGCTATCTACCCCGATCAATATACCATCGTTAATTGTACAGAAAAGACATTAAACTCGATACAAGTTTCTCGACATTTTCCATGAATCATAGAAACCCTCGAGGGTTCGACAATAGATAAAAGTCTGTTGCGTCTATCGATCCGCTCTGGCTGCAAATTGCAGCATGAAATCTCTCGTGCGCAGTCATGCACTTCTTTGAAAATAGTTTCTCCGATTAATCGCTTTGCCATCGAGTCGAATACGAACGAAAGGTTATGCTGTTTTATTAAGAAACAACGCTTGGAGAGAGAAGGGAGGCGGGCAGAGAGACGTGGAGGTGAACAAAAAACCCAGCTGAGAAGAATTCGCTTTCTAAACTATCTTTGCAACAGGCCATTAAAAGCGACGTTTGTGTATCAGAAAAGTATAAACGATTCTATTAACCGTAAGGTGTTCCGTGTGAATTTTATTCAAAATTTCATCTATGTTTCTACACAGAAACTTCTATAATACGGTATTTTTTTAATTGAACCAATAAAAAGTATTAGAAGATATGATAAAAACATAGGAAGAGTCTCTAGTGAAAGAAAAAATGTTTAATAAAATAATCTTCGTAGAAATAAATACGATATTTCATAAACTTTAATTGTACAGAAATAATACAAAATTTAATAGAATATAATGCAATTATACTATAATAATGTCCCATTTTTGAAGAACGGATAACTAAGTTAATTAGACAAGTTCAGAAATTCATTTCTATTTTTGACTCGTCGCTTTCGATATTTTCGTAATCTAGTCGATCTTATCTTCCTGAACTTCCCTCAATTCCCTATTTCGCCCTTCTTGCGTTGCTCACAACCCCATCCAGTCGTACTTTTAATTTATATGTACGTATATCTAATTTATATGCACATAAGCGAACTTTTTGCATACGCGCCAACTGCTTTTGCAATAAAAAGAATATTCTTCTCTTTGGCAAATTTCCTTCTGCTGAACTACATGTTGCATATGTATTTCAGAAGCGTCACAACTCAAAATAACATTTGATCATCGTGTTTTAAATTCCATTCTTTTTGCCAACACGCTGTGTCTAATTTTTCATAATTTCCCTAAGAATTTTCCACTTCGACTGAAAAATTTACTTGAACTCTCCAATGAATCTTTTCTTTATCAGGTTCTATATTTTTTTTCAGGATATTTTCACGATCATATGAAAAAGTATTTACTACCAAAAGATACGAAATTATCAAATAATATAATTGATCTAATTAACTAGTTTGTAAATGATACAATAAACACAATAACGTGGCAATACTTTTTGTAGTCGCTGTACGTGTGTGATAATTTCACGTTCAGGTATTCGTGCTCCGAAACGCAATTGTATTTCGATCGTCATAGAATCAAAGAGAGCTAGTTTTACAAAACTTGTAATACGATATAGGAGCTTTCCCATCCAGCTCGAATTATCTAAATCGTGTACTTAATAATCGGTTGCGAAACAAGCCCGGCAATCAGTGCCCCTTCATAGAGAAATTCGCATCAGATACGCAGTTGCCGCTTACGGAGCGCGCGTTAATGATTAACAACGATAGATAATAAGGATCATTACCGTGAACTGTTAGCTACAGCTTTTATATAAATCGACTAGAAGAGGAGATAAGTGAGCGAGCACGGCGGAAAAGAGTGTAATTAGAGCGGATGAGGAGAAAGACATCGATAGTAGCGCTAGTAGTAAAAGGGAAACTCAAGAATCTTGTTCGTGATTAGGTTCATAAAATCAATGGCGGAAAAACAGGCTCATAAAGAACGTCCGAAGGGAATTTCGTACGAAGATCGGCGAAGTTCATTATGCGGCGAAGAACATCAAATTGAATATAAATTATCGGTTTTTGCGCGATAATCGATCACGCGGATCGTTAACGTGCTAAATAATTGCGAATCCGACAGCGTCCGCCTGGGAGCTCGTTAATCATTGGTTAATTGAAACGCAATTTCGACGCGACGAGGGAAGCGGCGTCGATACCCGATACTACCTTTTATATACCGTCGTTGAGCGTTCGATCGCGTCGAATCGTCCTACTGTTCGCTGTCAGAGAGAGAAATGGTCTTAATGTTCGTGCGCCGCGCCGGCCTGATGGCATTTTACAGCGGTGACGCGTGTAATAATTTCCTGCTTTTGCAATCGCAGCAACGATGCCGTTTTTCTCTCGCCTTCTCAATTTCCTTTTTGATGCTCCGACCAACGACGAATCTAACAAGTGATTCACTCGCGTGCACCGCCTTTCTATCGACCGAGAAATTCGAACGACATAATATTCGAAAGGTAGAATTTCTGTTTCCTAATACGTTCTACGCTGTTTAGAGATGACATAGATAGACGTATTACTAATAAAATTGCTCGAAAGTTATTAATTCTCTACAGATCATAATCTTACAAAAGTTCATTATAAAAGAATAATTAAACAAATTAATCAAAATCGTTCGGAGAATCATTGCGTCATCTTCTGTTAAAGTATCTTTAGATAGTAGAAAACCTGTGACCAATAGCAGTCAATACTAGTTAACGAACAATAAATGTACAATAGCAAAAACTGACACATTAAAAGCCTAATTTAATAGATACAAAAATAAAGAAGGTTAAAGAAGAACGTTCAGAAGATCAATATTATTATCGGTATTCTTATCGATATCTAAGATTTTCGATATTGTATTGACAATTAATACCGATCGTCTGAACGCTCCTGTATGATAATCCCTTAATTACGACAGAATTAGCGGAACTGTATTTGAAATTGATAAACCAAGCACAAGTGATCACAGTATGTGCATGAACATACAGAGTGAAATTTTGTGTTACGAAGAGTTTGTTCCCTGACACGTAAATGAACGTGATTTATAAACGAGAAATGGACGACATTTTGAATGAATAAAACATAGGAAAAGAAGGCAGTTTTCTCGTCGAACGAACGCGGTTTTCTGCACGGATGAGCATAAAATGTAAAAAATGGAAATTTGCGTGACCTAACGTTGGTCGTAAGCATTCTGTTGCAAATTTGCTCGGTGAGGACTCGGTGGGCTGCCGTGCGGTTAGGGAGAAATCACTTTGGACACGTCACGGTGCGCAAAGAGTCTTTCGACATCGCTATTCGTCGGAGATCATTACAGGTGTAATCGGCATTCGTTCGTTCTGACGCAACAGGCGCATTGTTTCCACCACAACGAAATACATCCACGTCGTTCTTGTTCGCGCGATCTGCTTGTCGGCTCGCCTGACAAAGGACTAAAAGGTACGCGACGAAATTGAACGCGAATTCTTCTTACCACTGTTATTAGTGTTCCTTCCCTATCTTCGCCAATTTCTATTTAACCAATAGTACAAGCGAAGTATTCCACAAGAAAAATATAAGATTGGAAGATCTTTCGTTCTTGAAGTTACTCGAAACGTGTAAATGTTTTTGACGAGACCATTATAATTGGCTTTCGTTCAGGTAAAATTATAATTACATGTATATTTATATATTTTCATCCTTATTGTGATAGAGACAGCGCTTCCAGGTTGTTTTTATAATTATTAGAAACAGATGCTCCTGGCAAAATTGATATTGATATTTATTGGACAGGAACATAAATTATTTGTCCATGTGATAAGGATTAATTGTAGTATTTGGTTAGGGTCAAATGCAAAGTTGTAATTAAGCTTATCCAAGTTTATGTTTTTATCAAGGAACAAGACATAAATTTACACATTTTTCCATCTACTTCATACTTTTACGAGTATTATACTTGCAATGTGCCTTTTCCCGCTTTTGACTCTTTCGCGTACTTTAACAACTAACTAGCCTTTTAAATTCTTCCACGTCACTTCTTGTTTACGAAATAATTAATAATTTATAAAAATACACATTTCATTGGAATGGTTATATTTCCCATAAATGTATAAATATCCAGTTTAATATTCAGTGTTAATAACACCAGTGTCAATATCAAGTTATAATTAATTCTAACTGACGCGTTATATCTCTCGAATACGGAACACTTGCACGATATTAATCGCTGTTGCCTACGTATGCAGTATTGCTTTGGAACGGTATAAGGGACGTTGTGGATAGTATTAGTATAATGATAAATTCGAGTAACATAAAGAATTGTAAAGGGAGAAATGTGAGAAAATGTGTTAGAAGTCGTATTTATTTGAGTTATGTCTCTTGTCTCGGACGTCTACTCGCGGTCTGACTCTCATTCTTTTCTGCAAAATGCGAGCTCGCGGTATTATACACGAGTCAAGGTCGATATATTTCTTAGAATGTACTCTAGAAAATTGGTAACGTACCGTATTAAACCAGTACGAGTTCCAATATATTTTTACAATATAAATTAAATTATACAGTAGAGTAAAAATAAATATACACACTTTAGTCGATAAAAATACTCATAAAATACAGAGTACTTACCGAAAGATTATTTTTTAAGCGATTTACAAGGCGAAGTATATTTGAAATTAGTTCTTTAATAATTAGTTTGAACAAATATTTAAAGCAATAGGACTTGATAACATTAAAATGAACAGTACGAGGGACTTGTGTGATAACCAATGATATTCTGTCTATGATAAACATGTCAGTAATTACTTATACTAAGTGCTGTCTCAATAAATTGAAAACCGACGACGATAAGAGTAGGCACTAACAACCACGTGTCAAACAATATTTAAAATAAAAAGAAACAGTCCTTTTTAAAAACGATCCTTGTGTATTTAAACAACGGTATAACAAAATAGACAGATACGCGAGATAATACGAAAAAATAGAAAGATATGTAATCTGGTAACAATTCCGGACGATATATGTCAATTCATTCACAGATTCGCACAATTAATTTAAACAGAAATTGAATGTAAACTAGTAACGATTCTACGAGATGATATAACTGATTGAAAACACGATCGGAATACAAATATGCTCAACCAGCAAATAAATACAGGAAGAACAAGATTGAGTACGGTTGTTTGCTCGAGTAACATAGAGGAAGAGTGAAGTGTGACGTGCGCTCGCGCTTGTTCAACGGCAACGTACATGAAAGTGAACACTCTGACCAATCGATTTAAAGTATTTCGCCGATTAGCATTGTAATAGCAAATCGTAACGAAATTTGTCAGTGAACAAGATTACAGAGCCAGCCCTGTGACCACGTAACACCGAAGGAAGCATCAAATTTATAGTATCTTAACGATCCACTTTGCGTATCTCTTTAAATCGGCAACACCGTTATTTACCGGGTCGCATGCGATGTAGAAACGAAGATTAATTATACTCGATTAATCCAACCTTCGTTACAGAACGTCACGCAAGAAATTATGAGAGAATTATCGTGCAAAGAGTATCGTGATTGCGACGTTTCTATCGATCTTCCACGATGTCAAGAAAAAAAGAAGAGAAAAAGGGAGGAAAAGGAAGACATCGCTCAAGGAGTTCCCAGAGGAGGAGGTGCACTGTTTGGAAACTTTTCCAATGAATAATAAATTTTTTACGCGTATACCGTACCAATAATGAATATGCACGAGGATTCGCAATCACCATACCGACTTACGCGAGTTTGGAATGACGCGGGTCGTTAATTTATCTCGATGACCCCTGAATGCACGCGTGTATACGCGTACGTTTCGTATACGTGCGATAATTTGTAACCCAATGTAAGCATTTGGTCCGCCGGTTTCAAATGGTAATAAGGCAGCGTTTATCAGACGTCGCAAAGCAACTCGGTAGATCACCGGCAACTGGCCTTTCACTCGAAGTCGAAAATTCTTTACGGACAACGGTACACCTGATAACCGGGTTGTGGTTCCGATCGATATTATTCACCGGCGACAGCTTTCAATTCGCCTTTTCCCTGTCGACTGCTTGTTTCAAAATTATTCTTTCTTACGGCCGCTGATTTCCCAGTAAATCGAACGATAGATGAACCCAATATAGCTATCCTTGATTATCGTCAATGCTGAAAGAACTTGGTAAATGTTTATCACATGAAATTTATGGGACGATACTGATATAAATTTTGCTGGCACGATCCACTTGTTTTATTCCTATTGGATCGAATTTGTATTGTACGTATGTGCAATATGTAGACTGAAGTCCATCGAAATGTATAAAGTTCAATTACGAATAAGTTACAAATAGTTTTCCGTCTGTCAAGTTGCATAGATCTGGCATATTTGCGAGTCAGAGATGCAGAGCGGAGCTGAAAACAAATTTTTCTCCTCACCTGAAAAAGTGAACCGACACGTTCACGAAATAATCATTGCTCGTGCGAACGTAGTTCGCGAATTTTCATTTTTGTCCCGAATCTTCGTTGAAATGCCGCGCTGTGCGTCGGAACGAGATGCAACGCGCTAACAACACGATTGAAAGCCGAAGTATCAACAAGCTTTAGAATCTAAAATTGCACCAAGTTATCTAAACTTCCGTTCGATTTCCTTCATAGACGATACACTACGTACAAACTTTACAAAGCGCAAATAACTTTACGATATTACAACCACGAGTGTTAACAATCACAATTCGCACCTAGTATCGTTCCAAAAGCGATTTACACAGCCGTGGCTTGCCTTCGTCAAATTCCAAAGTCGACGGATCTCACTCGACCGCGCAACGAACGAAGCTGTCATGACGTCGCCTTGTTGCAAGATCAACGCGATGGCGAATTCCATAACCACGCGATTACAGGAATAACAAACGACCGGGGGACGCCGCGTGACGCATGAAAACCGCGCGTTTATTAAACGTTCCGGGGATTTTTACGGTTTCGTCACGCGTACGCGCCTTTCTATCTGTGCTGCTCACCCCGAAGCCCACACCCTGCGCCGATCGGATCAGATCGGATCGTATAGATCGTTATCGTGGCAACGGGCCGCGTAAGTGCATAGATCACCGGGAGTGCAGTAGCACTGACAGTTAACTGCGCCCACGACATCGACCTCCCACGCGCTGACTTTTCTGGATATCGACTTGACCGATTACAAGTACGAGCCTGGCCGACGTGTATTCACGGATTTCGCGGCCACGTCGCCATCGCTAGTCGCGTCGGTTCTCATGATTTACGATTAAAAGGGTTACCAGAGACATATTGTCGACCGAATGACAGGTCCAATGGTTGGACTTCGCAGAATTTTCTGGTAAACCACACGATGGTTTTAGCCGGGCTGCTTATTGCGTGTGCCTGTTATTGTCATGCGGAATATCCTTTGTCTTTTGATTCAAAGCGAATGGACGCGGAATATTACGAAGTTTGATAAAGATTTTATGAGTGGTTGATGATGAACATTGAGTATTAGTCACTGATATTTCTTAGTACGTACGTTGACTATTTTTAAGGAATGAAGTTTAGCCTTTGGTATCGTACTGTTTAAAAATTTCATTGTATATTTTTCTCTTTTCGCAAAGGTATATTGTATTCCTTTTCTTTAATCGAAATATATTACACGGTTTGTGTAATTTTGAGATTAAATTCGAGTTTATATAGGTACATGTGAAATGTTACGAAGTTAGATAAGGATCTTCTAAGCGATTGGTAGAGAGGTTGAGTATAGGATCATGATGCTTATTGATACGTGGATTAACTACTTTTGGAGAATACAAAATTTATATATCGATATTGTATTATGTAACAAGTTTGTATGGATGATTTTCTTTTATTGTAATGGTATATCGCGTTTCACTTCTTTATTTGCGGTACATTATCATATTGATTAATATTGATTATGAAAAGTATATAATTTTGAGGATTAACTTAGTTTATATTGATATCATTTATCGATGATATTAAAATATAGAAATGTGATGCTGGAAATTGTACGTAATTATCTAATAATAATAAGTGTTCCACGCTAATGGTAGAAAAATTCTGTTCTAAAGTCTACGGTTACAAAGAAGCGCACTAACCATCGTGAATTTCATTATACCAATTCACGGGAACAAATAATTTTACCATTTCCAAAACGCGAGTTTTGCATTAGTAATCTTCTAAAATCATGAAACCAAAGAAACCATAGCCATCGTAATAATGATATACTATACAATCTTTCTTGAATTCTTAAATTCTATTCTCCGTGTTGTTCGAACAAGCAAAAAGATATAATATTTGTAGAAAACTTTCAGCGCAAAATTGAAATAAAAATTCACGCGCATTAACAGCGATTTTTGTATTTCTTTCAAACTTGAGGAACGTGAGAAATTGATTCGAAAATGACCTAAAAAATGCCGGACGTTTAATGTATATTCAAAGGCAAAGTACTAAACTTCAAGCAAACGCGACAAAATAGTGCGCCTTCTTCTATTCCATTACCGTGTTATATGAAATTATTTCTTAGAATTCTAGAATTCGCAAAATTGTATCGAAAACTATTTTCACCGTCTACCTTTCCGCTTATAACAAGGAATTAAACATAGAAAACAATAAAATTTTATGACAATTTTTCGTCATACAATTTTTCACAAATATTTCAAGTTCTCGACTTATCAAAATATTAAAAAAAAAAAAAACTCAAAATTATCGCCATAAAAATATAGTCACGGTTTCTTCTGTCAATTTTTCCAAGTAAAAAAATCGTGTTCCTCGTTCCAAGCGTACGCACAGTGACACAATTTCGCAGACAGCATGCGACTAATCTAAATATATCGGAAATGAGTGTGTCGGCGATTCCGTACAGAGGCCGTGAGGTCAAGACTGCCCCCTTTCTACGAGACCTTGGCGAACGTCCAGCCTCGTGCATAGCTAAACTAACCTCGCCCAACCTAACCTCACCTTGCGCAGACTCTCACCTTCTGTTTCGTTCTCTTTCTCCGTTATTACAGTCGAGGGGAATCCGCCGTTCGTTTCTGTTCCACCTTTCTATTCTAAGTTCTTGCGCCTCCTTTTCTGGAGGCTCGTGTCAGTTTCTTCTTTTGTTCCCGGATACTTTCACTGTGCTTCCCCCTTTTTCTCTATCGACTTCGTGGTGGTCTTTCTTTTTTCTTTTTTTCTTTTTTCCTCTTTTCCAGATTCCCGCTGCATGAGCTTTCTCTTTCAAACCTACCTCTATTCTCACTGACACCTGTCTGCTTCCGTTTTCGATAATCATTTTATCGAATCGTCGCTCACGTTTCGTTAGTTAATTTATTTCTTTGTTCAGGCATTTCGTTATTCTGTGAGCTCTTCGGTGATATCTCGATGAATTATTTTCATTTTCTAGAAATTATTGCTTAAAGGTGTTTTATATTTCTAATTCAATTTTATTTCATTTCTACGATAACTTATATCAAATTTTCTCTTTCTCGATCAGTCAATGTTATACGAATCAACTCCATTTTTTCGGAATTATTGTTTCCGACGATTGACCTGATTTTATTTCACATTGAATTCGCTTCCCCCTCGTTGGTTCGTATCATTTTCTTTCTCTTTTAATCGATATTACATGAAAACTGCAGGGAGAACGCGGAAAATTATATTTCTCGCTGTATACAATTTTAGAATTCAGTATATCGTCAATTATTTCCGTGTTATTAAAATTGTTCTTTTCATTTGATTTATACTTGTATTTTTCACACCCCTTCGTAATTTTAAAAATAACGCTCGTCAAAATATTAAAATATTGTCCTAGCAGTTATATCTTTGCAAAACTTCATCAACTATATCTCTGGACTTATCGGACCTTTCATCTTTATTTATTTCTCATTAAAGTAGCCATAAAGTGACGTTAAAATAAAAAATCAACAAAAATATATTTATCCTGTTCTTTCCTATGATCTTTATATAATATAAAATTTGTCTTCTTATAAATTTACATTTTCCAATAATATTCTTTCTCTGAACCATCGTATGCGTTATTTTTAACTCTTTATTAATAATTTTCTTCCAATCTTTTCCGATTTGATCTGCAATTCTTCATTAGAGCCATTCACTTCGTTGCTTGCTCTCCCCTGATTTTAATTTTCCTTTCCAAGAAGGTTAAATAGATTTCTTCTCAATTTATGTCCTTTGTCAATAACGAGTAACTATAAACTACGTGCAATATTTCGAATCAATCCATTCCGCGAGCCATCGTTGATAGCGTGTCGCAACTGTTCGCAATTTGTACGAAATCGGTAAATTTACTTCAATTTCCTTTCAATCTCGACTATCCATCGATTGCAACTCTCGATTCCAACAGATGTGGCCGATGATCGTCTTGAATCTTAGATTGGATAGTCACCGAACGAGGAAATACTTAAACACGTCTTCCTCATTCTTCCGTCATTCCGTCATTACTTTATTATCTGTAATATTATCCCGTCTAAATACGTATACGATGACTAATAATTTTGTTATACTGTATCAACGATGGTAATCTAAGAAATAAACCGTGTATACGAATATTTATTTGCGCATGCATGTGTTGCTTCTTATATAAACCTTCTTTTACAACCAACGTCGACATATCTGTGCAAAACTTTCACATTTTATAATTTCTATTGAAAATTGGCTATTGCCGTTAATTGGGGCTTCAGGATATATTTCGGTAAATTGGCCGAAAAGGATTATTCTCTATGTACTCGTATAGTTAACGTAATTACGAAAGGAAAACTTGATTCCATGGAATATTTCTCATAATTGTTTTAATATATAAATATACTCTGTGCTGAGTATACTTTGTAAATAAAAAGTTGGTAGATTTCTGAAATATAATAATAAAGCTCGTATCTAAAGCACTTGCTAATTTACCGAAATACCTTTGTTACGTACCTAACTATTTCGGATCTCTGATAATTTCAGTAATAGCGTTATATTAGACTATAACATATATCAATCCTGTTTTCTCCGTTTATGTAACAAATATAAAAACAAGACGAATTTATGTTAGAAACCAATAGAACGATATCCAACGAAACGCATCGATTAGGAAGAACTCGTTAATCCGAAAATTATCCGAATATCGTAAAAAAACAAATATCAATAGCAGTCGTAGAAAATCAAACTACGTAGTTGATTTAAATCGAAAGAATGTTCGTCGTAAGGATAAGAGACACTGTGGAAAGTCGTAAAAAGGAATTAGTATGGAGGTGCAAATAATCGGGAGACGAAAGTCCGGTTTCCTTGAAGCGACGAAAGTTCGTCGACTTCCGCTATCGTTATAGCAAATACCGATCGATAGGTACTAAAACGCAGACGCCATTTACGGTGTTGACTGTTGACGTAACATTACGTCAGGTATTACCGTAATGACACCTCGTTGTTTGCCGGTTGACCCGTCGGAGAAGGATGACACGAACGATGAAAAGAGAGACACGCCATGGGGACTGAGCCGTTAGACAATACGTAATTAGACGACACAGACCATGAAAGGTGAAGGAGGTTGACCGAAGTGAAGTAGAAGGAGGAAGAAGAGAAGCATGGGAAAGAAGGAAAAGGGATAAGAGGCCTTGACCGACTCTGCGCCGCACAATTCCCCTCTAATGTTCAGATTGGATTCGTCCTTAAAATATAAACAGAAAGAAGACTAGCTCGAGACTGTTGCATTGCAGCAGCAACTATATTTCTTTGTTATACAGTTGCAGTATTTTTCATTACTTTTGTATAATTATATATAGATAATGTATGTTGTTCAGATTGGATTCGTCCTTAAAATATAAACAGAAAGAAGATTAGCTCGAGTCTGTTGCATTGCAGCAGCAACTGTATTTCTCTGTTATATAGTTGTAGTATTTTTCATTACTTTTATATAGTTATATATAGATAATGTTATATCTTGTATAAATACATAAATATAGTAACGCGTTGTATGCAATTTAGACATTGACACCGTTGTTTTAAGACTCGAACGAAATTTATTAGCGTATCCTCGTTTTCCTATTTAGTTAAAGACGAATCTGAACAAATTTTCTAACGCGTCAATTATGGATTTCATCTTGAAATCTGTCTATAACGTTAGACTGATGAAAGAATACGCAACGCTAAAAATTTGTCTTAAATAAATGTTATTCATTCGTTGTCCTAAGCTGTTAAATAATAACGGAGGAACTATTGTAAAAATAAGAATAAAGGAAGAATTTTGGAGCATATATTCACATGATATTGCTAATTTCTTTTTCTTATGTATTTTTATGTATTTCACAATTTTCATTCCGTTTAGTTTAACGTATATTTTCAATATATACCCATCTCTCTTTAAAGTAAGAATAGACTTTGATAATTTAAGAATTTGTTATTTGCTGATTCATTCGTGGATTCAAGGAATTTGTTAACAATATTCGGGTTTTTATGCGCTTACAGGAAATTTGAAAGTGCAAAAATATTCGTAGACACGATAATACACGAATTGTACAAAAATATGCAAAGTGCAATGCATAATATTTCATAGCTACAATTTTCCTAATCATTTCTCTAAAAATATGAATCTGCATAAATATCCACAGTGTTCCGTTCGTTAACACGTGTACTACATAATGCAAAGCATAAATTGGAAAAAAAAAAAGAAATGACGTGGAAACAGTCGATGCTTTTGTGACATGAAAATTTATGTAAATCAAGGGGATTAAAGAAAGAACATAAATTCGATTTGTCATGTTGCTAGTTTAACACGATTCACTATAATGCCCATTTGTCAAACTGGTACGTTTAAAAATGCGATAGAAGAAGTTAGAAGTGTATACGATGTTGCATAAAAGGGGGAAATCATAGGCGCGCGTGTAGTCGTCATGCAGCGATGAATTCCTTTCTCGTAAAGCATAAAAAGTTTTTATTCTATCTTATGATAAATAGTCTGTTTATACTGTCACCATTCGGCGCCTCTATTTATGAATCATTGGCGAACGCTTTCACTTCCTTCAGCTAGAAGAACAGCTTTTTATTACGAGAAATATTGTCCGCTGCGTAATTACATTAGAAACTTGTCAATGGAAACCCGCTAAATTAATTATCAAACAGCGCTCTGATTATTCGAAGCGACAGAATAATAAGTGGAATAAATAATCCTCGATCGTTTGCCCGATCATTTGAACCAAATATTACCGATCAATGCAGTTTAACACGTTCGGTGTTTACAATGTAGATACGATCGTATAGAATGCTGTCCATAAGTATTTGAGTACTTGATGCGATCACCGCCAATTAGTGCAATAATCAAGCGTGTAATTAAATTGAATACTCGGTATAATTTAGTCGAAAGGTTGATAATTTTGTTAAATGATATAGTAAATGTACGTAGTATTATATACGGTAAATAGCGAAACATATTATTATTATGTTTTTTTGCTAATTAATTATATAGTCTAGCGACTCCGCAAAAAGGTAGCGGGTAGTGCGTCTAATTACTAATTTACCATCAATTTCGTAAAATTTACGTTACTATAAAACACATAAAATCTGTGGATAGTTACGAGCTGTTAGCGCGTGTAAAATTGTACGATACGACGGTAAGTATCGTAAGAAAAGTATATGCTGTGAAAGAGTATCATCGAAAACGTAAATCAGATCCTCGAGCAAGTTATTAAACGCACTAACGATAAATACGAACAATAAAAGAAACACAATGAACATAAATGTATGCATAGAGAAAAGTATGGTCATTAACAGCAACTCTTAACACTAATAGCACACCTGCGTAAATGTTAATCACACGTTTCTCGAATATAATTCTAAATGTAAAAATCGATTTCAATTATCCGCCCACGCGTTTCACAATCGGTCGTTATCCACTCGTTAATAAAACTTAATCTTTCATCGTTACTTTTACACTCACACAAATTCTCCACTCGACATAAATTCCTCCCCCTGGAAAAATAAAAAGCTGGGATACCATCAGGTCGGTAAACCCAGCTGAAAATCGCGTAGCGTGCATGCGTTTCGATCGATTCAGCCTCGCCTTGGATCGTTAATCAGACAAGGATCGAGGAACACGAGAACGGGTGACACGATCGATCCCGACTGATTACGTTAAACAATACATAATTAAAGAACGTAAATAACGGAAGGTGAAGGAGGCTGACTACAGAAGTGGAACGACGTCGAGGGAAATGAAAGCGAAAAGAAGAGAGCGATAGGAATTTTATAAAAGAGACACGGAAAACTTAATAGCGATAAATAACTGTGAAAATCTCAAATAGAGATCTTGCACGTTTGCATACTGGATATAGCAGATTTTAGTTAGAGTTAGATTAGCAATAAAGTATGGTGCAGCGCCTGTCGATCGTTTTAGCACAGACAGGTTGCAGATATTTCATCAGAAGGCGATTGAACACGAGAAGCACGTTAGGTGTTTGAAACTTAGGAAATATGTAACTTAGAAACGCTTTCTCCAAAATCTGTTAAATCTGCTTCAGAATCTTGTTCGAGATTTCCATTCGTTTGAAGACCACTGACGGGCGAGGAGACTTAATAAATCAAATTTTTTGTTTTTTATGTCACTCCGAAATACATCAAAAAGGGATACCTCGTTACAATACTATTGGGCAGAGAACAATTTGTTAGATCCAAAGATGCCTCGTATAATAAAAACAGATGACGCGAGTACATTCGTGAATTATACAAATCCAACGACGTAATTAGCGTTATGATTATCAATGCTTCCTAAGCGTAGAAAATATCGACAAAAATACAGACGTAGTTCGAGAACTACATAAAAATAAGATTAACTAGGCCCCCGTATGGGAGCAATTTTTAAATCCAATATTCTTTATTTCTAAAAATTATTTTCTTACCTATTTTGTTAATTCGTATATAATCCTGCGCTGACTCAAATGATCCTACCATAAGGGTTGACCGAGTCATTTTTTCTTGTTCGATATTTCCTCCTGCGCCTAAAGTACATGATATTTTCCCATTCTTTCGTTATTATATCGAAGATTAATAACGTCTCATAATGTACAATAAGTTTGATTATTCTATGCAAAGTTCAAGACTGAATTTTAAGATGTCGAATCTAAGGTTCCCTATTATCCTACCATACTGCAATTAATCCGGAACGCGTGTTATTTAAGAAATTTTAACACTAGAACTACACCGGAGAATCTCGTTAAAATGATATCGTGAACAAGAGAATTAACGATATACTGAAGGCGGGAGCGGGTGACACGATCGACCAGATTCCAGCCGATTACGTTAGACAATACATAATTAAAGAACGTAAATAACGGAAGGTGAAGGAGGCTGACCATAGAGGTGGAACGACATCGAGGAGAGGGAAAGCACGAAGGAGAGAAGAAAAAAGGTGGAGGAAGGGCCTTGACCGAACCGATGCGTGACCATCGACTATAGACAACACAATCGGCCAAGAAGACTGATTCATTCAGCCAGGAATGTCTGCCCGTACCGTTATGCCATGATTTTGCTGCCACGAGGATAAAATGATCGATCTACTGTGCCGATTGATCAACAAACCAAGACCCAATACCAGGGCAATCGCGTAACGAAAACCATGCAACGTACTATGAAGTACGTATGAATCTTTTATTTTTATTAAAAGTGTAAAGTTGGAAAGGTGTCGCAAGAAAATTAGATTCTCGATTGCCCGCAGCGTGGAAAATAAGAGGAAAGCAGAGCGGAACAAAACTCGGACTTTTTTTTACATATGAAATTGTAGAGAATAGAAAGAAAGAGAGAGCGGCGTACTATTGTAGAACGACGCGACGATTATCTGTGACGTTGAACGTTCATGGTCGAGGATAACGTAAACTTACCGAGTTCTGTAGTTTTTTGCGTGAATATGTTGCGTACGACGAAGGTTGTGAATGAAAGGTAACTAGTAGAGATAATTGGTTGAATTAATGAAGCAACAGTGAAATAGTGATTTAGTGATAGAGTTAACTGTATATAGAGTGGTTCAGAAAAATATGTGAATACACATATTGTATCTATCGTATAAAATATTTTGAAATTTTATTGTCGTCGTAACGGAACGGGTATATTTTTGATGGTAAATAAGTAAATAAAAATTTGCTGGTAAAAATAATTTTTAATCTCTTGTCGTCGAAACATATCGGTATTAAGCTTATGTTCGCTTGACTATCTAATTTTGATGCTAATATATTTAAATGAAAATCTTAATACAATGCCCGATGGCATAATACCAGACCACGGCAAGTGAAAACTTCTGAAGACTAATGTTTATTTCCATCGAAAGTTTAAATATGTGCATTTTTATGATCCCGCAAGTAGGAAACTGTATATTTATAACTTTTAAGATTTTGAATACAGCGTTACGATTCATATCGTACATATCCATATTTGCATCATAAAAAAGAAAAGGAATTCTAGGTTACGCATCGTAGAAAATATTTGGACCTGACAAAGTTAGAGAGTACGTTCGCCTTTTAGGAACAAAATTTCCAACTCGAAACTAACTAGCAACTACGTACGGTGACTGATAAAAATATCGGTATTTTTACCACAGAAAATTTACATTATGCGCGACAGATGAAATTTTTCGAAGTTTCATTGGCATCGCAGTGAGACATGGCTATCGGGATAGTGTTGGTAAAATTTGAAATTCGAAAATATACGTAGAAATTACAAAATTATTTATTGTAATACATACATTTAGCATAAAATTAGTACGCGGCATAAATAATGGTCTTAAACGTATAATCGACTTTAAACTCACAACGCGGTGCTTCTCTAACAATGAATAATTGACTGTTCCAATACTTTGATGGTCTTTACGAAGCGTATGCTTGCCACGAACGTCTTATACTTTATATATAAGCTTCTAGATTCGTTTCAAATTTTACTAATGTAATCGTAATAGTCGTGGCTGGTTACATCGCGAACGAAAATTGAAAATTTCAAAAATTATACGCATTATCGCGTAACACGTTCGTGAAAGGTTTCTACGAGAGTGGAAATACATTCGTGAGATATTGTGTATGTATTTCATGGAACCAAACAATCTCTTAATCTACAGAAACTACCGTACAGTCGCTGTACTTTCGATACTATGATTTACGATGGCCAGAAATAAAAATTCGACACCGCGAAACAGCGGTAGTCAATCAATTTATTAGCAGCGTTATTAGCAATTACCTGCAACAGGAGAAAGTGGTTTTAATCACAAGGAGGTTAGACCTGGATTTCGATGGTGGATTCCTTTTTCACACCGATCCTATGAGATCGCCGAGAGAACAAAAGGAGAATAACGGCGAGGCACAGATACCTGAATTATTCTCTTTTCTCCTCCGTGGCTTTAGAACAATACACTCGCATGCCCAATAATTTGTTTGTAATAACGATAACCGCAGTCTCCGCTACGGTCTCACCGTCTCGACTGTTTCGTCGTTTCACGGAAGCTATTAAATTACGCAACGAAGCGTCACTTCCTGGTTCTTGGTTAACGTGAAAAATGAGAGCCGAATATTGTAACACGGCTATCATAAAGATGATATTTTCCGAATACGATTAGTCCCTTTCTTTTTGTTTAATTTTACTTTCCTAAATGAAATTTTCCTCTGTTCGTTTTAAAACGAGCTCGAGCAACAGATGTAAAAGCTGCTACCTTTCGTTAATGAATTATTTACGCGTTGCATTCGAAAGATATTGTTACGAATACCGAATAGATTTCACGGAATACTTTGGCCTGAAGCGGAAACAAAACGACTACCGCTCGGTGAGGACCGGAAGTATTGATTAATCAGGGAACGCTCCCTACTAAGTTGATGGTAACAGGACGTGTATAAAATTTTGCAACATAAATCGTAAAATTATGTAAACCAGGAATCAAAAGTAAACATAGACCTTGCAAAAATGACATTCCTATAATATTGACGTTCCTGCAGATTTACTTATGTTTTTTTTTTTTTTTTTAATTATTAATTTGTATTCCTACATACTTTGTATCTTTCCAATCGTTTTTCAAGTTACGCGCCATTCTATGTATCGGAGATTTTGACAAAATTTTGCGCCTTTAATGTATAGAGTATGCACTAGATTCTCACCGTACATAAAATTTTCCAAATTATACAGACTTGACCAAAAGTTTGAAATTACTATTTGGGTCATTTTGTACGATCAAGTTAATAGTAGTATCATTATTTAAGTTTACAAGTGAATTTTATAAATCGTAAATCATCTGACTATGAAGAAATGAAATCTGACTATGAATTATGAGGAAAAGAAATCTACAACCTCCAACTTGTAACTTGTCAATTTATTAATGTTATTAATCGGTAAAATATTGTGCAAGACATTTGGTCTACAGATAAAAATCTTTCGTTAAAATCAAAAACCAAAATACAGAGAATTGTTATTAATATTAGAAACGTTAATTTCAGATTCATAATGAAATTATTAAAAAATGTGCGATTGTTACAACCAAAGAACGACGCAGTGCATAAATTATACGTTGAATTAATTTTTAATGTCTGTAGGTCGATTCGAAGAATACCATCGTATTCATAAACGTCTATAAAGAGTTCGAAATGAGGCCTCTTCCATCAGAAAGATCCTTGAAAGCTTGTAGCGGCCCAGTTTCGTTGATCGTGCGCTGTTTTAATCATTAAAATATGATTAGAAACGAGCAATGCCAAGTAGATTAATGTCAATGATTTGCCTGAAGTTCCGGTGGAAGGTTCGCGTCTCTCGTGCCAAGCAGCATTGAAATCTCTTTCCCTTCGTTCTGTTTTCTTATTCTCTCTTTCCCCCTCCCGCCCCTCCTCTCGCTCTCTCCTTCTCTCTTTCTACTACGACTCAGCCGGAACTTATGTTTCTTTATAGCGGGATAACGCGACAGACCAATTGAATAAACATTATTTTTCGTACGAGGAGAAATATTATTTGCTCGTTATAGGCGAGATACATATCGACTTCGATATCTCTTGAAGGCCATCGATTCGAAACGAAAGTGGAACACGAAACGGTATGCGAAAAAAGGGAAGCTAGAAAATAATACGGAATAAAGATTGAAACTTTCGATGCTGAGATGCACCTGTGAACGTTGACTTTAATCGTATTAACGCGATTGTGTTTCCATCTGAACGAGTCGCAAGCCTAGAATCGTAGATCGGGTTCCTGGTAAGCCGGGCATTATAATCTGAACAATTACCAGCTATCCAAGGATCGTGCTGGCTGAAGTTCGAGAATCAATCGCGAAACACCATTCTGAAGTGCGGAAAACGGTGAAAGGAGAAACTTCGAGTTGAAGAGAAATTGAAGCGTAATCGAAATGTGCAACGGTAGAAACGTGAGTTCTACGAAAGATCTATTGATAAAAGGTTCCTGGAAATTGTTGCAATATTTCGATGGATTGAAAGTATCGTACAATAGTATCTACAGTAAGATGCACTTCCTCGTATGAAAAGTATCATTACGATTATATTTGTAACGAAAAGGCGTGGATATTTTATTTTATTATCTCATAGCGATCGACAATGAATTTATTCGTACGCTTCGCTTTATATTTTCATTGCTACAGATATTGACCTTTTATCTTTAAACAAATTATTATACAAGGTTTCAGTTCTATCGTAAAATATGTTTTTTAGTAAGTTTAATTATCGGTAATTTGCCAACAATCGCGTAAATATCAGATATAATAATAACGTCACCGAATTATAATTTTACAACTACCTTACATGTGTCAACTATTGATAGATGTTGGAATTTTGTCTTGAACGTACGAATTCACGCCATATTTTTGATTGATTCCAGTTAATTGTTATTTTATATTCCTGCGTTTATCGTGGATTTACGTAGTTGGTTAATTATACGAAAGACTTGATTTAACGTTATTCGTATTTATTCCACGTCGTCTGGCGCGTTTTGTTTTATCATATAACATGACGTAAAATTTCAAAGAGATACCTCATTAAAACATCACTCCCAAAATAAAAACGGTCCGTATTAATCTCGTTAAATCAATATTGGAAACAACTTCTCCTCTGTTATTGCACGCGATCCTTTCGTTCTGCGTGTTACTTTCAACCGAAAAAGGAGCAAAAGTTTTTGCTGGCGTATAAAATTTCAACGAGAAGCATGGGTAATGGCAGAAAGATGAAATAACGGTAAAAGGTAAAATGCAATGGAAAGTTGGCGAAACGAAATACTCGTTCGTCGCTGGTAACGTTTGACAACATTGTAACACAGAACTTGGACGAACTCGATCTTATCTTGGCAACTGGCCACAAGTCGAAACCGAATGATTGAATTACACTTTGCACGTCTTACGCATGGTACTCAGGATATACCGTTTTTGCATTGTAGAACGCAACAAATATCTACCAATCGTGTGACCAAATTGAATTTTAAATTGAACTGAATTGAACGTAATTAAAATTGAATTTTCCATTCGTTTCATTATGAACGCACTATGATTGATGGTTTTCCATCTGGCCGACAATGAGAAAAGACAATCTACAGTGTTTCACGAAAGTAATTGTAGAAACATTTTATAAATATATTATGTGTCTTACGTGAAATATTTGCAAGTTCATTAGCACCAGCTATCGCGCGTATATCGGTGAAGTTTGAAAGACATTTGAAAATGTACGTAGAAGCTACATATACGGGAGCTATCTATATAGCACAAATGTATGCATATATATATATATTGCAGAGATCAGAAAAGTTTTTAAACTGCCAGCTATCGATTATATTAATAAGCCTCTGTATTCATTAACACTTTTAATATGTTTGAAACGGGTGTGCGTGATGTATATTAATTTTTTATTAAGTGTATGTTAGCAGTAAACGTCTGGCAACTTCTATATATATTTTCAGATGCGTATTCAATTTTTCTTGATTTTACTATTTACAACCATCATACCTATGTATAATAACATATTATAAGCCTATAAAATTGATCTTCGAAAATTGATATTTAA
Organism: Bombus pyrosoma; assembly: GCF_014825855.1. NCBI lineage: Eukaryota > Metazoa > Arthropoda > Insecta > Hymenoptera > Apidae > Bombus > Bombus pyrosoma. The sequence goes on from NC_057776.1 coordinate 14,431,253, forward strand.
TCATAAATGTGGCGTTTGTAATTGTCTCATAGACGGATTTTGTTGCTTGACAAACTCATATCTTCGCCTTTTTAAATTCCTATATTGTAAATTAAATTAAGAAGCGTGTTGTAAACTGATAGAGAGGCTTCTCCTGTTGATGTAATCAATGGTGTTTAAATGGCAAAGTAATATAATAATATACGTACATGGTAAATGTAATAATAAAATATATCGTTGATAGGATTTTTAATAAGTGGTTTACTGTCTGGTAGCTGTATAAAAAGAAAGTGGCTACTGCTTCTAATTACTTGTTCATTATTAATTTGTACTCTTTGATGAAGTTTACATACTGTTATTACAAATCAAGCACAGTGTGTGCTGATGAACAGAGTAAGGTATCCTGAAGCAAGTCACGAGTTTGCGATTAATTACGATCGTTGCAAATGACGGCAATTGCCCGAACAGTTCGAGTAAAAAGCGAAACATAAATGGGAGGTTATCGATAACGGGGAAAACGAGGTGAAAAGTAGTCTCGCGTTAGTTTAACGCGCTCACCGTTACAAATTAAACGACGGTGCTCGATTCCTTGCGTGGTAGAGCCGAGTAGAGCGTAATATAACCGACGATTTCGCAACTATAAAGTATCGCTTCTGATAATTACCGATATTCGTCTGACCAGTAATTTATAAAACATCGGAGACTCGACTAAAAACTCAAGGAAGAGCGTGTGTCCCGCTAATGATTTCCTTTTCTTTTAACGCGTTTCATGCAGCTAGATAAGTAAGTGTTTGGCCCATTATTATTATCTTTTATAACTCAACAACTGTTCGCAAGCTGTCCAACCGTTTAGCTGAATAAACTTTTAGAAAACGCTATACTCTTTTGTACGGTATCGAACGGTTGCAATTATGTGATCGTAACGGAATTACGTATTTCGTAAATATTCGCAAGATCGAAAGATATATATTTACCAATGAAACTCACAGAGTGTTCGAAATAAGCTATTTGTAATTTTTCATAGAAATTTTATTGATTTAAGGTGATGTATTTCTAGGGATTCGCATGGTGTATTTTTATAAAGTGAACATATATGAGCGAAGACTTGTTTTCCTCTAGTAGCTTTTCATGTATTATCTTTTCAGATCAGTAGAGCTGGATACAAATATACTACAAATAGGTTCTGAACTTATCTAGGACATTTTGAATACTACAGAAATGAAGAGAAGAAGAGAAGAAGAAATACTATACTCTAAGAATACCTAGATCCAGATAAGATAGATTTCAACTATGTACGTATACCTGTGCTTCGAAAAATGTACATAAGCAGTACCTTTGGAGATGACCGAATCTTTACGATGTATTAGATCATATCTCGTAAATAGTGATTAAAAATTCAATTTGGAACAATATTATGAAAACATTATGATAGCAGTAACTCTATAAGGGAGCAATAGATACCTAAATACGTGACAGAAAGATAGCAAATTATAAATTGTAAAAGCATGGAAAAATACATCATTGATTAATTTCTGACAGATAGTTATCTACTCGTTGCACGATAAAATAAATTTTATGTGTATTTTAGCCAGAAGCTTGTCAGATTGTATACTGTACGATACTTGTATGTATGCTACTTGTGGTATGCCTGGCTTCCTATCTTTCAAGGTTTCAATACATTTAGAAAGTCCCACTTTTTCAAATGTTAAAGTACTTGTAAGTACACTCTCCGACCTTACTTACTTAGATACTGTTTCTCAAGCTCGAATCCATCTTATATCGCGAACCAAGTACTTTGTAAATATAGAAAATGTGTGCGAAACGTCATTTTATATGAATAATAATTGAACGCCACGAATTAAAGTTTCTGTGTCGATATTGTCTTAGATTCGTAAATACACGTAAACATCAAATAGTGGACGTAATCTCTCTTCAGAAATTATTTCGTTTTGTAAAAGATTCGGATGAAATTGATATCGTAAACGATAAAATATAAAACACGTATTGTAACGTAAGCTCATGGAAATATCAACTTTAATTCAAATAGGTACGTGATATAATTATGCGATGTTCACAAACGACTCATCTTATTTAAAGAGATATTAACGGTGTATAATACTTTCGATTAATATAAATAATTTGACAAAAAGACTTGTTTCTTGCAGATAAACAAATTGTACGTAATAAAATTGTCCGGATGCTGTGGTATTTAAATATGAAGTTTGAAGACTAGAACCGGAAAAACTCGTTAAAATTACATCGCAAACAAGAGAACCAAAGGGCTGTTCGATTTCAAAACGAACCAGCCGTATTATGAGAAGTAAGCTTTCCCTTGGGGGGGGGGGGGAAGAAGAAGAAAGAAAACGATTTAAATAGCCGTCTTGGAAGGTCCACGTTTCCCAATTTAGGATGAACAGAACCGGTTCCAGAAGAAGGTTCAAGGAACCCCGATAGATTTCTGTGGATTATTTTAGAAACTTAAGGGTAACCATAAGTTTGAGTATTTCGTGATGACATACTTAATAGCGCCTCATGGAATACCTTAATTTGTTTCATCCAAGGTGAACTCGTTCGAACAGCCATTTTCGTTGTCATCGATCGTATCGTTGTGTTGTTGTGTTTCGTTGTAAATTTCGTGAAATGATGGTTCCACACAAACTGTACGAAAATACACTACTGTCTATAAATATTTCGACTTACATCCAGATTTTCACATTCCTTTCAAACTTTACCGATATAATCTCGATAGTCGAGTTTCATTATGATGCTAATGAAACTTCAAAAGGTTCGAAGCGTAACAAACGCAACAAAAAGTATTGACACGTCGTTGTATTTATCGTAACATTTACCATCATACTAATAAATTAGGTCTAAATATATTCGCATCGTTTATCATTACTCTTACACGACTACGGAGATTCGCTACTACAAAAATAAAATGTGGAACCTGATAAAAAAAAACGCTTCATCGGAAAATAAAAATGCTTGGCAATAATTTTTGTAGCCACTGTATAATATATATTCATAAAAGATTCCTACAACGATCGGAATAATTTTGTGAGCATCCGTGCAATAAATTGCAAATGTTCAATTACTGTTGAAAATGACAATATGAGTTCGCGCTCGCCAACAATATGCAGATGCGCTATTTACAATCAATACTAACTAGAAGATAGTTGTAGATATAATCGATAGGTTTTTAAGATATTCTTCTGTTTTTATCCCTAGCCCATGTAAGAAAGTGCAATAAATGTTTTTCGGCTCAGAACGGTGTGATAGATTTATCCAAAGAATAAAATATCAGCTATTGTGATCCTATCTCTAAATACAGAGATAACAACAAATAATTACGGAGGATAGTGTATTTTTGAAACGACGGGTTTGGGCGACATTTATGCGCTTGCTAGGTAATTTTGGATGCTATTCATTGGGAAACGTTGTCATGGAGGTGGTCCGTTAAGAATTTGGTTAAAAGCGCAACGGACGCGCCCAGCATGTAATTACGACTCGATGAGACGGCTGGAAAGTCGAACCGTGTCCTAAATAGCTTCTTAATCCTTTTTACGTTTTTGTTGAAATTCGAGCATACCTATCGGCGATTCGATTTTTTCCTCGTTTTTCGGCTTTCGTTCTTATCTTTCCGTTCGTTAAGTAAATCCGAGTTTAATAGTTCAAGTCAAGTAGATGTTAATTAGACTTTACGAGGCTTTTATCATCCAGCACAATGATAAAATGCAACCGTTTAGGTTTGAATAATTGAAATAATTTGACATTCCTTGATATATATACATATAGGTATGTTGCGAGTATCTGTTTTTAATAATTTAATACGAATCACCTAATCGAATAGCTTTGTAGAATTTTCTAGATTATCTTTCCCGTGTTTCAGCGTTGCGCAGTTGCGCGATGTGAACGTGAGAATGAAAATTTTATATTTCACGTTAGAGAATTTTTGAAGTATTTTATTTAACAGAAGTATTTAACATACTTCACTTTACTTTGTAAAGCGTTATCACTATTCTGGAAAGATAATGACACAACTGCGAGAATGTAACTTTGCGGAAGATAAAAAGAATCAATTTTGTTTATATTTATTTATATTTGTAATTAAATATGAAAGAATTGTTCATTGGTATTGGAAGAGCTACTTTTAATATATTTCGATTATTTTATTTTGTTGGGGAATGTCGATGTTTCTGACATCAATCACGCGTTATCCAATTTTGCGACAATTTTGCTGTTACATTTCACATTGTGAATTTATAGAAATAGAATTTATGAATCAGTCAGTAAAAACCTAACGGTACCGGTCGGTGCACATTAACTTGCACATTCCAATTTAATCTTCGCTCATCATTTCCTAATTTTCCAGCTTCCTATTTCTCACTGCTCGGCGAACATTTAAAAAATTGCAACCGTACCATCAATTTTAACTTTCTTTCTTAGAAAAGCATAGAAAGCGGTCATCAAACGAGTCGCTGCTGCTTGTAATTCCGAACGAAATGATCACGATCAAATGGTTAGATCGTTCGTGCCCGGCACGCACATATTTTCACGTGTTTCACGAGCCGTTCGAAGCCATCGCCAGGAAAGCACCTGCACTCCGGTGACGAACGCATCGTTCACGCAGCTCATACCGATAATCACGTGGAACCAGCTCAACAGAGGTGGAAACTCATTCCCACGCGTGTCGTGGCTTTGAACAGCTTATCTGTATTTTTCTTTCTCCTCTTTCACCGACCAGTTCGATCGACTCACGACTCGACGATCTCGACAGATCCTCCGAAAAGATTTGGTCGCGTGGCCCGTCATGTCTACCTTCGATCCTCGATTAACCGCAAGATTATTTGTTTAAAAGCCTGCAACGATCATTTGTATAATAATTAGAAGTTGATCGTAATACTTTAACCTGTTGTCCAAATCGTTCTAATTACATACGTACATATGTTAAATAAATAAATAATAAATATGTATAAATGCATATACAAAAAGGTTAAATGATGAGATAAATTGATGTTATTTAAGTCAATTTTAGTCACTATAAATGTATATTAATATTTATATAATTATATATTTATTACATTATCGTATGTTTTATTAATGTTTTTATTGTACTGTATTTTTATTGCAATAGTTTTATTATATTAAATTTAATTATGATGAGAGTGTAGGAACATAAAATGGAAGAAATATGGTGTTCGTAATTATCATATTAAGATATTTACATACATTATAAGAAGTTAAACTTTGCTAGATAAAATATTTTATATTAACAGAAGCTGGTTTATTATAGAATTCGATTAGATATTGTATAAATAATAACAATTTATGGCTTTCAAAATGTCTATGGACAGATGTATTTAATAATATTTATCGACAGCTTATTCTTATTGAGGTCGTTGAAATAAATAAATAATCCAAATGGTGATGTTTCAGAAGAGTTTGGAAAGGATACGATAGATTATATTTACTTGACATGAACTTAAGTTATGAAGGAACATAGAATTTTATATTTGAATTGAGAAACAGTGAATTTAATTAAATTCCCTTTTATTTCATCCTTTTATTTTATTAAATCCTAAAAGGATGAAGACTATCTAAGCAACTGAATTTATATCATTTTTTAAACGAATAAAAACTGGGCAAAATAAATACTTCTTTAGTCATTTAACTAAAAAAAAAGCTAAAAAAAATTAAATAAAGAAGAAATAGGAATGTCCCATAGCTGTTCAACATAAATTTATTTTCGAATAATTTACACTCTGACTACCGTAATAACAGTTATTACCAATTATGTAAAATTCTTCTATGAAAGAACTTATTTAGGATCTCTGCTTTTAGGTCATCGTGAGTCGTGACAAACTATTATAAAACAGACTAGCTCGTTGAATTGTCTCAACTTTCTCATCGACTTCGAAGAAATTACCGAGAACACAAAAGTTGATTATCAAATCAGCCTGATTCATCAATCAAGAAGCTATTTTAATTAGGTTCCGCACTAACATAGAGTTAGTAAATTAATCTGAACAAAAGATCTTAATTACATTTCTCTCGTTAAAAACAGCGTAGTAAAATTTCATAAGCGTGTTAAAATATAAATATAAAATCTTTTCGATGAATTCAAACATTTCTAAGATATAATTCACGACAATACTATATCAAAGCTCGATTCTATTAAACATATTATCTCTATTCATTATTCTAATCTTGAAAAAGATGATAGATAGAAGTTGATTCATATTTACTGATTCAATTTTGCTAAAATTCTCTTCTCTCCTTCCTTAAGAATTTTTAATACCTTTGATTTATATCCTTCGTACTAAATTTTATTGAAATTTTACCGAAACGAGTTTCATTATTGAAAAGACTTCCCATCTCTTGCCTCGACTTTAATAAAATATCTACGTATCGAAAACTAACTCGCGAATGAAATGAAATGCAAACTTCGGACTGAATCGAAACGAAGTAGATGCTGAATGCACGAGAAACCTAGCGACGTTGAAAACCGGAAGTTTCTCTTTATTCAATGATGACCGATAGCCACGAATCAGGTGTGACAATGACTTTCTTGCTGCATATAAATTAGAACGAGGCTACGACTTTCCCTTTCTTTTTGCGGCGCGCTGCAAAAATCTAGATTTTGTCATGAGCCACGGAACGTCAGTCGCAAAAATAACGAATGTAAACAGGGTGAAGTAATTTATCGCCGCGACTTAAAAGTTGCCGCGTTGCCTGCCGCTCGTAAATTAAAACGCATTTTCACGGAAGAAGAAACAAAAACCTTACGCGTATTTCTATGTTCCATGACATAATTTCGAGCGCATAAACGTTCCTGCTTCATTCTCGGAATCGTTCCTGTCCGAAAGTAAACCATCGCGAGATAAAAGGTATTTTGTGACGAATATTAAACCGTAGTCAGGTTTCATTCTCGGAATCGTTCCTGTCCGAAAGTAAACCATTGCAAGATAAAAGGTATTTTGTGACGAATATTAAAGTGCAGACAGGTTGCTGACTTAAAAAAACTATTAAACGAGTAATTATTAAAAAACAATTGTACGTATAGACGAGCCATGAAAAGTCATCCTTTTTTAGAAGAGAAACTTTGTAATTCCGTACAATTACGCTAAAATTATCTCTTCAGTTGATTCTGCGATTGAATAATATGCTTTCTCGTCGTTTTATTAAATATTTAGGAAATATTTCATTATTCTAAATGAGATTATTATAAATGAGATATTCCCTATACCCGTAATTACCACTTGCTAATTAAATAATCTCTTGATCCTGCTACGTGTCACTGATCATTTTCGATAAGCTAATCGTGTCTTTCTATCTTCAAAGAATCTTTAAGAGTGCAAAAAGAACGTGAAATGACCGTTATTACTATGCGTGATATTTCATTTCTATCTTATGCTAAAAGTTTTTTTGAAAACGTAAAAAGTTGCCTTATCTATCAAAGCGAGAAGAATTTGGGTAAAAATTCAAAGGTCGAAACGGACTTAAAATTATGTGACGCAAATTACAAAAAAGTTTCCTATATTTTTCAAACACCGACAGGTGTATATCGTACTCAGTCTCAAGCACTTCAAACGTTTGCTATCTCATAAAAGATAATAACACAGTCGAAAGTATCTATATATAACTTAACGTAATAAAGTTACAGCAACGATGCAAAATATTCAGATGGAAGAAAATGGAGGAAATACGATGTTAGTGAAAAATACGCCAGCACGTTTCCCTTTTCAAGTGGCTGTTAATACCACGATTCGTAGCTTAACGATCGCGTAACCGGGATCGTGCCAAAATGAAAATTTCACTTCGGCTTTTTGTTCGTTCTCGTGTAACGCACACGTTCATCGCTGACAAGCAACTTTCTTCGTTCGCGAGCTGCTCCTGGAATGTAGTCGTGTTCACGCACTAATTATTTTAGATAAAAAGTCGAAGATACTCGGGCAGCACGCGTTGCAAGAAAGGAAGAAAGAAAGAGAAGCTTGCGTGTTTATGCTTGGAAAGAGGAGAGACCGCCAAGTAAAGAAAAGAGAAAATGATCGGAAGCGGAATGAACTGCGGCAACGTTTTCTTAAACGTGACGAACGCGCTTTCTGAAAGCTCAGGACAATCGGCTATCTTCTTCTATCGAACATGGAACAAACGACACCCCGAAACGTTTTAAGGATATGAGAGTGTTTTTTTGTATCTGTGTATAGAAATTATATAGAAAACAAGCTTCGTATACTAAAATGGGAAAGTGTTGCTTTTTGACATTGACCAAATTGAAAGATTTTCATATCTCTAGAAATAGTATTTAACTTTTGAAGCAAAAAATATCGAAGATGTTAATTTTGTTACAAAGGTGTTTTGATATTTTAGATTTTGGAGATGTTTTTTTGTATTTGTGTATAGAAAATATATAGAAAACAAGCTTCGTATACTAAAATGGGAAAGAGTTGCTTTGTGACATTGACCAAATTGAAAGATTTTCATATTTCTAGAAACAGTATTTAACTTTTGAAGCAAAAAATATCGAAGATGTTAATTTTGTTACAAAGGTGTTTTGATATTTTAGATTTTGGAGATACTTTTTAATAAATTGAAATATAATTTTGTTATTAGAATAAAATTTCACCTATATATAATAATATCTTATAATACGATAGCTGTTACGTGTACATAAGGGACGTTATCTATTCTCAAAAGTAATTACGTTTATTTATTCTATATTTATTTATTCAGAGTATGAGCATTTAAAATCGTTTAACTACCGTAAATTAAACGTACGTGTTATATCATCGTAACAATGAACGTATGTATTTGCAAATAGATAACGAAGGATCATAGTGATCCAAGTCAATGCATTGCTATATTTCGTAAAATCCTGTTCTACGTCTATCGTTATATCTTCTCCAACTCGTAAGATCGTACGATGGCGAAGAGCGAAGTTACAACTCGATCGATCATGAAACTGATATTGTAAGAATGATATTTGTAAGGACTTGTAAGGATGATATTTGTAAGAATCGAAACGTACTTATGCGAGTGCATCGAAATTCACAAATTCTTGACTCGCGTCGCTATAATTTCCAATTCATCAGATGTGTCGAGGTACAAGTATCAATTAACATACTAACATAGTGCTCGTACGAAATACATAGAATCAATTATATAGAACGATTTATGTAATCAATATCTAAATGTTTCAAATTAACATATTCTCCTTCGGTTTGGACGACGAGAAACATTTCTATCGCTGATAATATGTCAGCAATAACAGGAAAAAAAAGAAAAAGAATGAAATCTATCGAGTATCAATTAGACAGTTCAACCGTAGCCTACTGGAATATGCTAAAAAAGAAAAAATCAGAGAAATTATTCGACATTATCGTGAGTCACCGATTCGAGACGAACGGCTCTCGATAACCACGCCTCTTTAATTTATTCAACCGGGCACGAGGGAATGTAACTTTCTTGGCTTCGTTAAGTCCGTTTAAATCGAATATGATAATTTTATGCGAATATTTCACGTAACGCTGGTAGCGGTGAAGTACGCCGTGAGTCGAAGTGCGAATTCTTTTTCTCTTTTTTCTTTTTTTTTTTTCATGCCGCGCGCATAGACCCGAGGAAGAAGAAAAGAAGGAGAGAAAAAGAAAATCGAATATACTTTATGTTATCGCACGCACTTTCTAATCGTGTTTCCACGGTGTGAATTATGCTTGCTGTCGCGAACTATGCACGACGATTGTGCACCATTTATGAAAGGACACCGCGTACACGATCCTTCTGCTGATATTAATAAGTACAGTTATGGAAATACACGACAATTATTTCATTACGTAAACCTGTCCTGTCGCTAAACAGTGGCATAATAGTTCCTCCCATGTCGTTCATTTTGTAGGGAACAAGTGGAGATGTTCATTCGTTATTTAAATATTTTTCTGAAAAGCGTGATACATACAATATGACACAGGTATATTTATTCCTATAATTTACGTACAACTTTTTTCCTTTATTTTAAAATTCTTTTTGTAGGACAGACAGGCTTGTCTCTGTCTTTGTCCGTATTTATCCTGAATTCTTCTAAGTCGTAAATTTTGGACTCTTACGTTTTCTAAACTATGCGACAAGTATAAGGTGGAAATTATACGCGTACATAGTAACGTCTCAACGTTATAAGAAGTGATATTTTTAAAATTACCGACTAAGAAACTAAATGTAAGAAGACAATTTTGATAACATCAGGTTGATCGACGACGTATAGAATTTTAAAACTGCTTGAGTATAAAAAAAAAAAATTGTAAAATATGATTCATCGCTTTCTTCCTCTTTATGGTTCAAACTCATCCAGTTGTAGGTTGATCACGCCGTATGTAGCGACGACAAACGGCAAAATTATCGACCGGTGGCTGGGAAACGAGCGAGAGAACGGAGCCGATGCGGGTCATTTTCGATCGTTATTATTCGTTCAAATACAATAACGAGCAATCAGTTTGCGTACGTAAGCAGAAGGGTGGATGATCGGAAAAGAGGAGGAGGAAAAAAGAAAAGTGGAGGGAAAAAAGAACTACCGACAGTCTCGTCTTGCTATCTGTTTTCAAGTGGTCGTAATTATATCGTAAATTTAACAACGCCAAGGCAGCATCGACTCTCCGTTTATGGCTCGGTTCGTTAAAACTTTCCTCGAAATGAATTCTGAGCGAACGATGCTCACGTAACGATCAAAAAACGATTGTACCTACTCTCATTTTGTGACTCCTTTTAATGCCGACTCCTTCGTTCCTCTCGCTACACCGCCTAAGAATTCCTGTAATCTTTTAATCTTGAACTTTCACTTCTACCCTTTTTTATCCCGTTTTTATATTAGATCGCCAGTAGACGAGTCTAAATGGCACGGCGCGAACCGCAAAGAAAAATCAGGATATCTCGGGCAATTTAAAAAGTATCGTTCAATGCGCTGATAATTGAACGAGATACCGCTGCCAGCGACGTTATAATGCACGCGTAGAAAAACCGATGAAAAAGCGGGGACCAGAAAATCCGTGATACATCGACGTGATACTGAATTTGCTTCGAGTTACGAGCCGCTTTTTTTCAAGTTCGCGTGGTTGCGCAAGAAAAAGTTCGGCTCCATTTCAAAGCGCGTAAATCTTCTCTCTCAGCAACGTAATTAGAATTCTGAAACTCGTACGACTGTTTGGTCGATCGTTTCACTTTGTTTAAATTATGTTATATGTGGCAGATAAACGAATAACGCGAATACTTGTTATAATAATATTCAGACACGAAATAGGCAAAAGATTCTTGGTCCTTTTCCATGCTGATATAATTTGCAAATTAGCGTTTAAAAGATCTCGTGCAAACTTTGATCAATTTTGAAGATGTCCTTATACCGAAACCTAACTACAAATCTTCCAATTACGAATTTCTATAATAAATCACGAAAATTGCATTGAAAGCTCGATACGATACTATGTACGCGACTTTAGACGATACCTCCTCTTCAAGATAATTACGTTACACTAGAATCTATGAAATCTTTCCAATTAACCTGATTGAAAATTGTAGGAATTATTTTCGAGACACCTGCGTATCTTATATTTTGGTATTTAGCGCGTTACATTCCCATACTATCCAAACATGTAATCCACGTCGAATGAAAGAATCAGAGAAAATGTGTCACAAGCGACAAATACTTAGATCTGACTGAAACTAGAATTAAAGACTGTAACTAGAATTAAAGGAATATAAATTAAATAATTTATATAAACCAAGAAATTCATAACTCCTTTATATAAACGCGGATTTCGTATCATTTTCCATGTCCTATTTTCTCTATCTTATTTTTGTCGAAAAATTCACTTGTACATCTTTCTCTTCGATAAATTGAAATAATTGTAGGCAATTATTTTGGACACGATCGTTTCTTGAGTCAGTGGACGCGTATTTGTCGTATACATCGAACCAGCGTACACGTTCGATACATTGAACGACTGTACAATACGTGAAAAGTGGAGAGGCTGACAACAGGTTCAAATAATTATTACGATTAGCCGTATTTTTTGCCTACTTTAGCCACGGCAACGAGGTACAAAATGTATAAGTTAGGAATTGCCGACAGGCTCAGCACGCGATAATTGTGCGGTTGCACAACGATCGTTAAGGTTTCACGAGTTGCTCGTATTTCATCGAAAAAAGGAAAAGGAAAAGGAAACTGGACGAAAGAAAACGAGAATGATTTTCCATTTCACTAGGCACCCGCTTCTGCCGCGAAACCGTTTTGTTTCCGCTGGCCACCGATACCGATCGACGTAAACGTCCAACACGATACCACACCGTCCGCACCATGAATAAAAATGTCTGAACGAAAGTTGCCAGGTAAACGTTTAATGATGCAAAGCTTCCACGTTGTCCTGGATTCGTTTCGAGACCGTTGCAAATGACAGATGTAAAATACGTCCAATTACCAATGAGAAAAGAATCGAAGTATATTGGGAAAAAAGTCAGGCTGTCGTTTCGTTATTGCACGTTATGAAATAAAATATGCAAACAGATTATACATATGCAAAGATTCAGATTGTTATAACAACAAAATGCCTATAATTATATGTATATATCATTTATTTCAAATTACTATTTAGCTTCTCACGTAACGTATAGGGAACGATATTACACGTGTTGTTAAATGATTACACGAAATACTGGTTGAGTAATTTGTTACGAGATAAGCGATCAAGAATATATTGAAATTATTACTCGTGTCGATCGACGTTTATGTGTATATGTAATATGAAAAAAAGAATTGAAAATTGATATTTTTAATTCATCCTCGTACTTTGATATTCGTAGAAGATGCTCGAAATGACACTCCTCGGTTTGTATACAAGCTTGCTGTCGTCGTGTCAAGGAACTTCGCAATCTTCCAGAAATTCCAGATGTACGTCGAATGATACGGACCGAGAATAGCCGGTTCGAAGTTTCGAGCGCCTTCTACGAAGGTAAACAAATAGCTGCGGATTAATGAAACACAAAAGTGGCTATAACATTGAATCAAGATCAAACAGGACACGTATTTATACGAACATCTTTGTCCCGCATGTTAAGAAACGCTCCGCATATGTGTGTAATAGAAATCTTGTCATCTCTATATATATTAGGTTGTCCGAAAAGTTTCTTTCGTTTTATAAGGAAATAACAGATGCACAATGTTTTTTATTTTATATTAGTTTATTGAATTATGCGCGAACGTAATAATAGAAATATAACGAAATGGATCATACTTAATTCAACCAAATAATATAAAACAGAAATTGTTGTTCATCTATTATCACCTTACGAAACAAAAGAAACTTTTCGGGCAATCTAATACATACGTCTTTATATTTATTTGTCAAATGTTGCCAATATAATCACCATACGTAAACGTATCGTCTTCTGCAAAATCTTTAACGTAACGTACACGTTTATATGTAACTTCCGTAAGCGTATACTTTCACGCGTTTCAGCTACAAAGCGGCAATAGTAAAAAAAAAGACCGTAATTTCTCGAAAAAAGAAAAATTGAAACTAATCGTCCACTTTGATCCATTTTGAAGTAGGAGATCCTATGACGGTCGAGAAAAAAATTCCGGTGATCGTCGAGGAATTTTATCCCGAGACGAGGTCAGACGTATTTTCCCAGGCCGAATCCGAGCAACTACTTTTCCCAGCCTGGGAGAGGCATTTCCTCGTAGAGCGGCGTCGTTACATTGTCAGGAAGAACATTTGCATTGACATAGCAAAGCGCCGCAAATGGACAGGCAGCAGAAAGTCGCGAGGCGTTGGCCGTCGTTTAAAAGTAACTTTACGGTGCGCGCCGCGCCGCCGCAAAAAGATCTGGTTCACGTCGTTCGGTAAAAAGCATTGAATGCCGATACCGGGCTGAGGCGGAGGCCCCGAGTGAAATGTGGCATAGCAGAGTCGATAACAACGACACAAGCCCGGGGACCACAGGCCAGGACTTTCACGCGTCCTTCGACGAACATGCTCCTTCGAGTTCTGCACGCGCTCGGCCATTCGCAAAAGTTTCCCTCTTATCGTTCCCATATAACGCACGCCACGTCGCTTTTTGTCCGGTGCAACCAACCCAACGAAAACTTATTACTTATCCCCGCTGTCTCGTTGTATTCGAGCGTCGCTATCGTTCCCGCGATTGAATAATTGCACCCGTGAGCCGGTATACCCGGCCAACCGTGCACTTTTCTCGGTTCTATAAAGGGGATTTTAAAATTAGAAGGGCGGAAGAGATGCGTTTCGATAAGCATCGATACAGACGCTTGACGATCGAAGAAGACGTTTTTAATGATTCGAGAAAGAACTGTTAACGACGCGTTCGTAACGCGATCACAGCATGATCCTTCTGACGGATAATTATTTTTGTTAATTTGACGAGGCTTGGAGAAACAGGAAAGTGGACATTGTTACAAATAAAAGTCTGACACACCGAGCGATCGTGTAGTATTTATTGGAAGGAATGAAAATTGTTCGAATACGTTGAACTTGAAATTAATTCTTTCTATGATATCTGTGAAGATTAAATTATCGAAAGAAATGCAGGTCTGCTACTTGTTCGTATATTTATTGAACTTTCTGTACGGTTGCGAGTATACGGAAAATAAAAATTGACTCGATAAGAGACATGATTTTTTGAAAATCTCTAGAAGAGATTAGGAAGGGAATGGAGCAGAAATATATTCTATGGAAATCAAATTATCGAGAATCAAGCAAATTTTCCCGATACTGTTTCGTAAACTTAAGATGATATTTTTAGAAATAAAAGGATATATAGCAAAACAAAAGTTTCCGATTCACGCTTTTATAACGCACAATTTTTTTTATAATAGAAAACAATTTACGACGCAGACATACGATATGTTTCTCATAAAATGTATATATATTAATCGTAGCTTCTGGCTCCATAAAGATCAGTATCTAAAATAATTGGCTAAACTAAAAACAATTCGTATTCGTATACGCCACGGGCATCTGCGTTAATTGGTAAGAAATCCAAGGAAATAATTTTGTAAAAAGCAAAAATACCGCAGGAGAGTCAACACGCGTTGAACTTTTACCGAAATCAAGCGATCTCGATGATTCATTGCTAGATTTCCATCGCTCGAAGCGCTCTTGTTCTGATCGTTATTCTATCAGACTATAAAATAGCGTCGCGCCAGACAATCACGCTCTCCTACGTGGACGTTGTAATCGTAAAATATGGGGCGTCGCGTCGTAGCCGCAGAATCCAAAGTGAAAAGTTATTGCTTGTCGTGCTGCTCTGGTGATTTTGAATGGGGCTAGAGTTGAACGATTGGATAATTATGCGTTCGATACTTGAATAATTCGAGACCCTGTCATTATATGCGGTTATAGCTTCGCAGAGTATTTATAAATCGACGATTCTGTTTGCCTCCGTAATTGTTATCGAATCGTCTATTTTAGCAGCGATCACGTTTGTGGTCACTGCCAACAAAACTTCGTCATTGATTATCCTTTTCAACTCGTACGCGTTGTACCGAATGATTTTGATTTAATGGAACGAACGATTTCTCTTCTATAGATTCGTTAATTTAATTTGTTTATGTGTGCAGATATGTAGGTGTGTATAACGGAGTGAAAAGTTACCGGAATATTTATGCCACCTAGATTTGACGAACTGCTAAGAATAATCCGTTTAACAGGTGAGTTGCAAACGATAATCAATTTAACTGTTTGCAGTTTGACAAATTGCAAGTCGTAGCGTATTTAAGTGTGATACTTAAAAATTAGTGAAAATAATATTACTTTTATTTGGTAATTAATAGTTTATTGTTTAATTACTTACATTTCACGACATAATGAAAATAAGATGAATTTTACTATTACTAATTTCCCAATCTAAATCATCGTCTTTGAATGCATTATAGTTCGCAGTTAACGTAACTGCAAACAATTAAATCTCTCTTTCTCTTTAATTTAGACATGTTACATTTGCAATATATAACAACGTGTACCTATTTTTAATATGATAAATTTAAATATATATCAATGATAAGGAAAATCAACGCACTTGTTCGACTTAATATGTTTGAAACTATAAAACGCTACATTATGCTAGCACAATTATGAAAGACAAGATTCTTATTTGCCTAACATCGTTGAAAATGGTAATAAAAATTTCTCCGATTTAGATAAAATATTCAGTTGCAACAGATTCATGAATGCTTAACGATTCGTTAAATTTATTGTAATTATATAATCATTCATGATATCCTTTTATGAATAGTCGACTTCAGATATGTAAATGTAGCTTTTTAAATTCGCTTCTTATCTAGAATAATAAATTATTTTAAAGCTAGTGTATCGTGACTAGCAGTATCTATTTATTACAACGGCAGATGACCCGTGAAAGGCGAATATTGTTTTCAGAAACATTGCTCACGAGTTAACTATGCTCGCGACCGCGTTAAGAATTCACGTCACTTAACAATTACCAATTTCATACGTTCACCTGCAACCACCTACGCTAACATTAAAGTCGACTGGCATCGACAGGTACGCGAACAACTTTGAATACTAGTCTGTTATTACCGATATCATTTATTGTGCTTTTTTATAATGTAGGCAAGGCCAAAAGTGTTAACCATCAAACGATTTAACCACTGCCATTTTCTTGCCCTTAACAATTTTTAAGCGGAAATGAATTGCTCAACCCTTGTTAAAGTACTATATTTCAAAGTATAATACACAAAGTATATAACACTGAGATACGAAACTATTTCGCACAATAGTTTACGAATTTGTATAAAAAAAATTAATAATGCGTATAATATTATTTATTATTTATTGTAGACAATCATACAGGAAATTTGTATTTTAATAAAATGCCTCAAAATTCTAAGCGTAAAGTTGATGTGTTCTATACCAAGTTGATCACGAGCTGCGTTATTATCGTCTTAATTGCGTTACGTATTATGTTAAGAAATATAATATATATGAATGTTGTATATGCTTCGTTTAAACCAACATGGCCCTTCTGTAAGATGCGCTAAAAATTTTGTCAGCGACGATATTACGAAATCTAAACTCGCAACAAACATTCGAAGTATTATATATGTAAAAAAAAATATATATATATATATATTCATATAAAACATAGCATTATATAAGATAGAACATGATGTACAAAATGTAAAAAGTTGCAGAAAGATCGTTGAAAATAATTACAGGATCTCAACTTACATACCAGGAGGACATTATTATTACATAATAAAAATTTATTCAGCGTATAGTAGTATCTACATATCGGTATAAAAAACATACTAAGAAAAATATTTAAAGAAGCGAAATAACCAACGGTATCTAATTTGAAGACTAGAGACAGACGTTTCTAATAATTCTACAATTTATACGTAAATGTATCCATAAATTAAACTTATAGCAAATTATGACAGGCGAATAGTCGATAGAAATTCTGTAAAGTTCAATTTTAACATCAACTCTTAATATTTACCTCTTACCGTGTATCCTTGTTCTACAAAGGAACTCCAACATATGTACATTAAACTAACAACTGCGTGATGTAGAAACTACAGCCATAGAATTCAGCAGAAGACACTATCGTTTGCGCTTAATATCCTTAACGAACGGGTAAATTGAATTGGATAATCAGAATCGACGTACAACAACTGCGCGTTAATTGACATTGCATGCGAAATCGGATTCAGACGCGTATGTGTGTATTGTACGTATGTATATGGCGCATTTAGAACGGTGGCCAGTAACCGCGTTTACCGGCAAATAATTGTTGGCCTTAATTAGAAAAAGCATATTTCTTGATTACAACGTTAAATGCAAATCTCGCGAGGAATCGACGTTCTACAGTTAATACACAGTGAAATTGTGAAAGTCGATTAGATTTTTCACTGCATGGAAGATAAAAATTGACTTGATGAAGATGTTTCGACAACTATGTTGCATGAAAGCGTGCATTGAGCAATTTTTAAAGAACATGAATTTCCAATTAATTCTAGTAAAATTGCATTTCCAACGGTCTATCCAACTTTTTAAAGTTTGCAATAGGGAAACTTAATCTGGTAACTACGTTCGTTCGTCGCTACGTAATGCTCTATACTTTCAATGTATTGGGTTATTCGAAAAATTCTTAACCCTTTTAGCATGAATTTTTACGTAATAATAAAATATTCAAAAAACTACAGTATCCAGCTGGATACCACGGAGAGCTAAGGAAAGATATCTAAATTTCGTTAACAGAGCAGATTTCTTTTTCCCAAAGATACAATGTTGAACTTCCTATGTACGAGAAATTGTTATTTGCTGTAATTTTTGTAAAATTTATTCGGAAAGCGGAGATAACAAATTTAATTTTCTGAAAGCTTGTAAGAACTCTCTGAAGGAATTCATTAAAGAAGGGGAGGAGAAATTTAACAAGAAATGATTCCTAAAATCATATATGACAAAACGCCTAACTGTTGTATTTAAATCTTCGTTAGGTTTCTCTATGAATCTTCCGAGAAACCTAATATATTTTATTACTGCTCATATGTGAAAGTAGTTATAATTCTTAAGAACTCTCGTGTCTTACTCATAATTCTCTTTCTTATAATGGTGTTTAAAATTATTATAAACGTATTTGAGGAAATATCACACTCGTCTCGATGATTGGTATTAATATTAATAACTCATGAAACATGTTTATCTAACGCCCGAAGAAATTCGAATTTCCGATTTGAAGCACAGTTTATACACAGTCAGCTCGGTTGAATGTTTCAGTTTCTTTTGGAGATGAATTTAACGACACCCACGTTTTTAAAATGTGTAAAAAGGAGGCAATGAAACATTCTAAAAGAATTGTACCGACGAATAAAGTCCAGTTAATAATTTCCATTTGACGATATTACATTTCCTAACAAAATTATTTATCATACGACGCACAGTACGCAACTGATTCTGCAATTTCTCTACTGCAGAGTTTACAGTAAGAAAACTATTAATTGAATATAATTTAAAACCCACAGAGGTGGAATCTGTTATGATAGTAATTTACTGCGTTAAAGTAATGGCGTACAACTAGGTTCTTCGCTACGATCAGTGGATAGAATTCTACTTTAAATTTGTTTGACGCGAGTAAATATACGGCGTGGCCTGAAATAATAGGAATTTTGTCCGTTACCGCTATTATTAAATCCTGAATCACTTAGTCGTACGACAAGAATACTCACAATAAGACAAGTTCTCGTTTGGACGAGCATTAAGGCGTATTCATTTCCAGTAATGAGATACAAAATGCAAAAGCAAACCGTACAATTTCGCGAAAATCGTCGACCATTTCGTTGCAGCGAATTTGTTTCAGACGATCAAAACGATTCTGTGCTTCGATAAACCAGCAATCGGTCAGAGTAATGGAACTGTAATAAAAACAAGGCAAAAAATAGCGTAACGCATAAGATAAAAATCCTACATGGTATACGAATAATTTCATCGCGCTAAATGGCGACAAATTATAATATGTGACTCGCGAGGCGTTAGAATATATATACGAAAAGATTAAAAGTAATAATTCAGCGATAGATTACGGAAGGTTATCTCTAGACAGAAATAGTAGCCTGCACTATATAAACGTACTTAAACACGTTTCCATAATTGATACAGTTAATTTCAAGCCGCTGAATGACCAAACGTCACAACAGACAATGCGATTCGTGTTTCCAATACGATAACCTTATCTGGAGGTTTATTCAAAGCAACGAGACAGCAGAGACTGACGGACTTTTAAGAAATAGTTTTCATACGTATCGCTTGGTCGATGCTTGACAATAGTAATTTCAAAGAAAATACAAGTCCTCATTGTTCGTGAAGAAAACGAAACACATCGAGTAACCCGCTTATCTCGCCGACCGCATGGCAATTATAAAGAAGATTTGTAAATGAACTCTAAAAGAACAAACAGTCTTTAGCGCGATCTAGCTGTATTATTGTTAACGAGCGTCTTGACAAACTTTCGATCCCAGACAAAGAACTCCTGATTTGTCTATCTTGCTAATTATAGGCGAAAAACGAACGTTAACGCGCGACTTTATTTAACCCTCTCAGAAATCAGCCTGCCACAGGCATTCTCCTTTCCCAGAGTGCTTCTCACGATCTCGTTCGTACGTACATATATACACATCAAAGTGAATTTCATCGACGTGAAAAACGTCGCTCAACGAACGAAGAAAAAACATACAGCTGTATGTAACGATACAACAACATTTGAACATCTGAAACATCTAAATCTAAAAACTAAGAAAAAAAAAAATTAAGTACTAAAGATGAAACCTAAAAAAATTAAAGGAAACTAAACATCGATAAGGAACATCTTTATTTAGTCGTAGACTAATCGGGTAGAGAGCAACGATAATGTCCGATAAATGACCGAAAAATATACGCACGATATCAGACATAATTATTGGGACGATAGTGGATTCCGATTTAGCTCCCGTCGTACGATTGTTGTTCGAGATGACGAATTTATTTTTAAAAGAACGGATGAAAGGTATTTTTCTGTTGCGAAACGAAAACAACTTTGTTCGACGTTGGATTAGGAAATTTTATTTGAACTCTATTAATGTATCTTTTGTTCGTTGATAATGATCGTAATTAGTTGGTAGAATCGGGTCACTCGTTAATCGTTAACGTTACACTAGCTCAAAATATTGTTTTCAACTTTTCGGTCATTTTTTTATTATTGCATACTACTTTATGATATCACGGTTACGAAAGGGAATTCCAAAGATTTGCTTAATACTTTTTATCGTCGCTATTCCTTCTTCCATCTAGATGCTGCAATTATATGAATTATTTATGAAACTCAGCGTAATAGTAACGTGAAAACGATCTTCTTTAAATCATAAAAATTCCATTTTACGCTTCTAATCCTTACAATGGGTTCCTATAAAATATCTATTATTCTAATAATTTTTCCGTACTTTGATAAAATAATCTGTAGGTTATTTTATTTCTATGTTCCAATACTACGACATTTATTCAACTTTTACATAATATTTTACTGCTTCATCCTTAACGGGTTAACGTAATTGTGGGAACTAGGTTTCTTTACGATTATTTAATGTTACGTACTCATATGGCTTTTAAGGACAGAACAAGTAGGTTTCCTTTTGTTATTTTTAAAATATTAATAGGTTAATGCAGCCAGAACCAAGCAAAAACTCTAACAACAAAAAACCATCATAATGATGTGTTTCAGATAGTTTGTTGATCGTATCTATTACATCATGAGTAGCCACAAACTGGTACTAGTTCAATAGAGACTACAGTTAAGTTTAACGCACCATAACATGTTTCCGTCTAATATGATACAATTGAAAATCGTACGTAACATAAATTAAAACAGTAACAGATAAAATTACGCTATTTAATTAGCTAAGATATCAATTACATTGAATCTCATTAACCAACATTATACGGAAGTTTACTTGTATAATAACTTGCCAAAGTTACTAAAGGTACTTATACCTGTTTTTAAACATTATATTTCCATTTATTTTTCATAATGTTTTTAAATTTTTTACATTTGTTTTATTTTAAATTTATTTGTATAGTTGTCCAGCTAGAAGATCTAAGTTTATCGAGAACGTTCGCTCAAAATATCAATATTTGATATTGTCAAATTGAAGATCTTAATTTAGCAATGGTCCTTAGCTGGAAATTATACGTTGTTCCTCAAACAACAAAGTTTATTGAAAGTTTTGAGCTGTTTTTCAAATTTAAGAAGCACAAACGAAGTCTATCGACAGAAAATTATGTTTCTTGAAAACCGAAGATATAAATTCATTGAAACAGTGTTTTGTTGTTCCCAAATCTAAAATCTAGATGTATCGCAAATCTTTCATTCAAAATTGGTTCGTTTCGAAAAAAAAAAGATATAGGTTTATTGAAAACTTTCAATTACCGTCAAATCTAACATCTAAATTTACCAGAATATTTTAACTCAAAATTACATTGCCTGTCAAAAACAATTTCGTTTAAAATGACACTCAAATGTTAAGCTGGTATTTTCTATGAAATCTTTCTACTACGAAAAGTACGTAAATATAGAGAATATTTTATAAATGATTATACAATCGAAAAATAATATGATATCACGCGACAAAAGAAGCTAGAGATATAGAATAACAATTTTTCATTTGTTTGTGACAAAATTACGTGCCATCTGTTGAATACGTAAGCATTTAACTACCCTCTGTCTAGACTTGATGATCCTATCGTAGACTAATATCTCTACGTATTTCTGTTTACTGTATTGAGTAACGAAGAACGCACGATAAAACAATTTCTTCACGCACAATAAATTTTATTAATTTAGAAATTGTTGGAAAAAGCGTTTCTTATTCCGTTGAATACAAAATTTTGCTTTTCGTGCCATATTAAGTTTCTATGAACCCTTTCTACTTTTTTCTAATATTTTATTTTATCAAATTTTTTCTTTTTAATTGCTCGGTGCTTTAACTTCTTCAGAGTGGGTTAATTGATTTAATACGACTGATATATAATAATGAAGTATATTAAATATATAATTACGTCGAAAATAAATACATATTATTTACATAATCGCGATTCTACTGCAATGAAACTCAACAATAATTCTTCCATAAGCACCTTTTAAGCATATTTCCGTTAATTGAAGAAATAGAAACTCTAAAACTCGTCGTTTGACGGATTTCTTAAATCTAAAATAAAATATACAACTTCAAACATGATCATTTGCTCAAAAAGCACACGTATACGTTTACTACAACATAAAATCGTTTTTATCCTCTTGTACGCTATATTACATCGTAATTAATTATCGACTTATTATTCGATACAAAGTATTTAGATGATATTCGCGTGTATTTTTCTGCTTTGACCTATATATATATATATATTTCAGAAAAGTCTTCAGTTCTAAGAATACCGTACCGAAAGGGTTGAAGAACGGTATTTAAATTCGTACACGATATTCAAACCCACTTAACTTCTACAACCGCAAACAATCCAACATCATTTCATACATCCTTGAAACCGGTCTCGTCTATGCGCACCAAACCGGGCCAATAACCTAAGTCTTTGCTGTTCCAGTGAACTACATAAACCTTCCGTCTTAATGCTTACGTCTCAAACGTAATCCTTACTTTCCCCGACGCATAAATCGCTGCAGCCAATCACGAACCAACCCTAACCTACTTCCATTCGGTTATGTTAAAATCGCTAGGAAAGGGTTATTTCACTTGCATCAACGTTCAACGTTGATCGAGTGCAAAGTGCGGTCGCCTAACAAAAGTCACTTGCACTTGAAAACAAATACGGCGAACGACATATATTTTGGCAGATTTTTTATGTAATATAATGTAAACATAGGCTTCTATCTACAAAATATTATATTCGCGTGTATATTGTCAACTTTTTGCCCCGTGAGCGCTTGCTTGTTTCCTCTTTATCTGTTTTTTTTTTTTTTTTTTTTTTATCATTTTCAATAACATTTTTAATATTAATATCACATGTCCAAGTTACTCAGCTTTTGACTTTTTTCTAACATCCTCTAATTACCTAATACCTGATCAATCGAACGCTTATCGATCCAGTTATCTGAACACGAAACTATTATTTAGACGACAAATCATCGATAACGGAACGGAAAAGGATTTCCTATTACATAAACTGCTATCACTTCTCCGACAATTTCAAATAAGTAGAATCCTACCGTAAGAAAATTGCACGTTCTATCATTCAGAGTGCTGAAGATCGTAGCGGTATAAGTCAAGATCGTTGGAATTTGAATTTAGTCACGTGCTCAAACGTCATCCCTTTAATTTCCTAATACATTTCTTCGTGATCTCATTCTTTGTCACGACACGTTTTCATCGCTTGAAAGAATATAATAAATTTTGCGTAACGGCAAACGCAGAACGCCATTTTATGAAAATTAGCGATACTATTAGCGTGTCTATTTTATGGCTAGAAACATAAATCTGGCGAATCGCACACGGTCATTGCAACGAAATCGTATCGAAATCGTAACGACGTCGAATCGCTCGCCGTGCATTACGGAAAGTAGCACATTTCAATTGCCTTAGGAAAAAGAACAAGTCTGTTTGATATGTTTCAACGTGCGGCTGCCTGTTTGGCCGCAACAGAGTCATCGCTCCATGTGCAGACTAATATTGCCTGACGCTTGAGTTTGAGTTATTGTATTTATTTCTTCAGGTAAAATTACCTTGTTATGGGTAGCTTTATATAAGCCATAGATATTCTAAAGATATAACGTAACCTAGTAACTGAAATAGATACGGAAAAGGGTTGCAAAAACCAGCACTTTATTTTTACAAGAGTCGAAGCACTGAAACTACCAGATAGCTGTGCAATTTTGAGCAATCCGCATCAATCCAGATAACTTTACTTTTAAAAGCGAATTTCAAATATTCGTTCCAAACATGACTGTCTTTGAACGTGTCTATTCAGAAGCGTCGTCAAATCTTTGTAATCTCTTTATTACGAATCTTAGGTATCCGCTTTTCTCTACATATACATGTAATACATAAGACAATTGGAAAGATAAATGGTATCCTCTAAGACAACAAAAACTTCTACGTACACGTTTTCATAAGCAAATAGCTTCTATTTAATTCTAATTAAATATCCTTACAGATTTAGAAATAAAAAAAGCGCAAAAATAGAGTAACTGAAAACTCGTTTTCAGAATTATGACTTTTTCCCTGTTGGGCAGTCATTTTAAAACATTGTTCGTGGCAGGGATCCGCGCCAGGGCTAAGACGCGCGATCTCGTACGCTGAATTGAAAGAGCAGAGGAACCAGAGCCGGCGTATTTCGGCCAGAGCCGGTTCAAGGTGGAAAGACCGTGTTGCGCGTTTGCTCTGTTTGGATTCGGGCGGGCGCAGTATCGGTGGCGGCGGCGGTGGCGGCGGCGGCGACGGCAGCAGGTGGAAACGCTTCTGAAGCGGAGCCGACGAAGGTGGAAGTGGCGAAGCGCATCGAAAACTGGTTTGGAGCGGGAGCTCGGCGGCGCGGTGGCGTGGCGCGACGAAACGCGGCACGGCGCGGCGTGGCATGGCAGTTGGCGAAGTGGGGAACGATCCGTTTCGCGGCGGCCGGTGGGGGCAAGCTTGGCAGCGACAAGTGATGGTTTACAGTTATAGTCAGTCCGGATCGGGCGTTCGGTCAGCCGAGACTACTTGTGCCAAGCGTTAAGCTCCACAATCGATTCCGATTTGTCGAGCCGGTGTATTAAACGCGACGTCGCTTATACGCGCATACACGCGCGATCGCATCGAAACGAGAGAGTTTGAGAGTGAAGTGTCGTCGTCGTCGTCGTCGTCGTCGTCACCGTCGTCGTCGTCATCGTCATAGTCTGTCCACCCCTGTCGACGTTTCTCTACTTTGACCACGCAACGAGCATCGTTCTTATCCAAGGATCGTACGTTCATTCTCGGCCTCGACGATATCGCTACAGTTGCACCGTGTGGCCGTGCAACTTTTTTTCAAACGAACGAGTTCAACCTGGATCACCGAAACCCTCTGTGAAACTTGACGAAATCGAATCGAGCACAATTAACGGTATATACCAGACTGGCGGAAAGGAAGATCCGCGTGGACGAAACGACAGCGCCGTGAATATGTGTACGTCATCGTTCGTGGGTTCATTGTGCACGATTAATTGGATACGGGCGCACGTATATCGGCCCGCCGTTCGCATTTCTTTTTATCTTCCAGTTGGATTCTTTTCGCGTTTCGATCTCGCGCGACTATCACTGCCTTGCCTGCCTCGTCTCTTACCGATCGTGAGAGTTTCCCGATGAATCGTCCCGTTCTAACTTTCTTCTCGTACGTTTATTTAGCCTGTACGCAACCTAAAAGAGAAACAATCTTCCCGTCGTCTTTATCAGATAGATCGTCAGAACATTCCGGATCGATAACCAATCGGAGAGCGCGAGAAATATTTCTCAATCGTATTCCACGACGAGTAAACGAACGAACGAACGATTCGATTAAACGACCATACTCTTTCACTCGCCGATTCGATTCCTCCATTTGTTTCGACTGAATTTCTTTTGTATCGAACGCGCGACATCCGCGAGAAAAGCGACGCCTCGATGCGCGTAAGAATGCACGCGAACGAATACGGTCACTCTCGTACGCGGATGTGACCTCGTAACACTCGGCGAGGACTTCGAGACGATCACGATGGAAATGGGAAATGAAAACGCACACGCGGAGATAATCCGCCTCGTAGCGAGCGTTTCCGTCGCGTGCTGCATTTTTCTTTTCTTTCCTCGTTCTGCGCGTCCTACGCGCTCGCCAAACAAATACGCTGACTCAATGTACGTTGCGTACCGCAAGAAACAGGAATTCCCTGAAAAGCGTTCAGGCTCATGGGAACGAGTTTCGTTCACGCAACCAACGTTCGCGAAATTCCATACACGTGACTCGGAATAGCTTTACCAAACTCGTTATCTCCGAGCATCGTTCTTGAAAACCCACTGCATTATTTCTTTCCTACAAACCTATCGAATTTTAATACTTTCGTTATATCGTTCGAAAGATTTTCCATAGTTAGATCATTTTGAGAAGAAGAGAAAGGAAGATTCTCAGGGATAAATTAGAACATAACACGATCTTATTTGTATTTAGGGTGAGAAATGATAGTCGCCGATTTAACAGGCTTCGAGAAAGAGGAAGCGACTAGTAACACGGTGAGAAGAGAAAATCACCTCTCGCGTTACATTGTTGAACTTGAATCTAACGTTAAACTCTAAATTCCCATTCGGCTCGTGTCGTCATCGTTAAATTCGATCGGAGCTGTTCTTTATTCGACGCGCGAAAGCTAGATTTCGTGAATGCGATACTACTCGTCGATCTTTTTCTAAATATAAACGAAAAGAACTCTACGAATATGCATAGAAACGATGTGAACAACATTTGGATCAGATTTCCGGTTTCACAGTGTTATCTAGAATACAAAGAATGAATTGAAATAATGAATTCGATGGTTCTAGCAAACACACGAAGTTAAAAGTTTTTTAAACGATCCACCGATATTTCAAAGGTGCGGCTCGATCGCGCAACGATATAACTAAAAATGTTGGAACGTTCAGTTACACGATAACTCTACGGATGCCACAATAAGGATGAAAAAAAGCGAAAGGAAGCAATGATGGCAGGGAGAAAGGAGGAAAATCCCGCTAGTCGTACAACTCGTTTCTTTGCTCGTCTCCAACGGAGGTTCTTCTTCCATTCATAAATTCGAATCAACAATAACAACTCGCCGTGTTGTGTTGCTACGGTCGCGTATACGCGAAAACGTATTCCGTCGCGCGATATCGATTTGCCACCTTATTTACGATCGCTGAGAGAGAAATTAACCCGCTATAATTGCATAGTTGGTTATAGTTTTCCACGTTGATAAAAAAAAAAAAAAAAGTAAAACGTGGCACGTAAATTATTTGATGGAAATACGAGGGTATAATAATAATAAAAGAAATATATATACAAATGTATGTGTAAAATAGAAGTAACATGATAACGTATCGTATCAGATGTGGAAAAAAAGATTCCGTGCTTTTGGTTTTATGTTGTTTTACGATTTTTGTGTTTTTCGTTCTTAATCTTATCCCTGGTATAGAAACGACTAAAATAAAAATAACACAATGTATATGTATATTAGGCGTAGAAGAAAAATTCTGTACCTTTAGTTTCATGTTCTTTTGTGAGCAAAATGTACTTTCCAATTCTTAAAAATTAAAATTATTTCCTATCTTCTGATTATTTCAATGTTTTCTTTTCCATTCTTTCAGTCGTTTTGACCCAGCTGTTTCTGCATCTCGAACGTCTTACGATCATATTAGAACACAATGTACGAAGGATTTGACAAGTAAAAGATTTTACTCAAAATCTTGTTTAAATAATTTCCGATATTGTTTCGTATATTATCTATCAGTATCATCGCCAACAAAGTATATCGTTCTTACAACTTCGATAGATAACTGCAGGAAGAATATACTCATAAATACATATTTTATCAGAGACAATTATATTTGCAATTATTTTTTTAATTATGTCAGAAGTAGAATATTGAAGGATACGTTAAGGGAGGCGCAAGCCATAATATAAAACTAAATATACGACTGAAGCACCGAATTTTTTTGCATCTAATAGATACATAAATAAAGTATATAACTTACAACTCGCACAACGTTGGAATGCATTAACATTAGAATTATCAAACCAATCAAAACGACTGCTACCGGATTTTTCCTCTTCGATAATATTAATACTTACTTTTACCGAGATAGAAACGTGATTTTATCGAATTTTTATTATCGATCAAAAACGTACTGAATTTCGAAACTGCTTGTCCGCGAAAGACAGAAAATGCTATTCCTCTACTCTTCCCCTCTAGCCTTCCTGTATAACGTATTTAGGTACATATTGAAGATGATAGCTCTAAAGTTAAAAGAAGGACGATAACATTCTGGGTTCTCAAAGATATTCTTTGATCCGTTGTTTTGCATGGCTGAAGCTCAAATTCGATAGCAGGCACGGCGCGCGTAAATTTCTTCTCACGACGACTGTTTGCATAAAAATATCTTGCCCACGATCGTTACGCAGTCGAAAACTTTCAAACAAGAGAGAAATAAATCCCGTTTAAACGAGTTTGAACGTGAATTGCTAAACGTTGGCGATGCAAAATCGACCGAATCGAGTGAACGCGCAACAGGTCTCCTATCCGGGCGAAAGAATTGTCAATTTTCTGTCGTTTCGTTCTCGCGGCTGCGAGATAAGCCGTGGAAGTCTTCTTTTCTTCCATCATAATACGCGATAATACGCGACTTTCACCTCGTCAGCCAATATAATTTCCACGTGTTGCGCAGATAGTGCCTTCCTCCGCTGGCAATCGAAGGTAATTTCATCGGATGCCGGAGAGATCCAGCTGGGAATCCCCGAAAGAAACTCGAAGCACGAGTTATTGATCAACTCTGGCCGCGAGCGACAGGCAGAAGAGAAGGAGAAGGATTCGTTGGACGGAGGAACCTGAATGACGGGATAAAACTTGTGTCGGTCGAAGCGAGAAGGAAAAGTGTCGTGTGTTAAAACAATTTGGAGCGAACAAGAAGCAAAGAGGAAATATTTTTTCGTGAAAGAAGAAAACGTAATTAAAAAGAAACGGAAGAATAATCGAGAATTTATATAAAGTGTCAATTGGAAAGTGTCGATTGTTCTGCGTGGAAATAGGAATATAATAGAATTGATATATTTAAGAAGATTGGCAAACGGGATAATAAACGGATTCTTCGACTTCGTCGAAGGAGAAAGCATCGATTTTCATCGAATTCGAGTGTCGTAGAGAACGAGAGCTGGTTTCTTCCATGGACGCGCGTCGAAGATAATCGAACGCACCTCAGCCAGGACCGCCGACATCCAAGGTAAATATAGCACCTGTTTTCCCGTCTTTCTGTTTCACCTTTAATGCCCACGCGTTTCTTCTGATCGAGCAGAAATACCGGTGCGTGCGTGCATTCACCTACGTTTGCATAGCAATGCGCATTTTTGCATCGCGGTCGTGCGCGAGCGCCAGTGTCTCGGCGACGAGAGAAAAAAGAGAGAGAGGGAGAGAGAGAGAACGAAGAAAGGACGAAGAATCGAGTGAGAAAGAGGAAAAGGCAACGTGTGCATGCGTCAGGTTTTCTTTTTGCTCGCGTATAGCGAAATGTAAATGACGTATGTTGCCGTGATACGACATTATTCCTTCGTTGACATCGAACGTAACAATTTCGTTACACCAGTCGATCGAACTCGCTTTCCATCCTACCGTTGTCGCCAAAAATTTATACATACTTTTATTCTCGATTTGTCACAGCGTTACAACGAAATATAAAAGCGGAAGGATTACGCGGTTTTGTGATAAGTTCGTCGTTCAGTCGAAGGTTATCGTTCGTTTGGTTACTATCTGCGGCCGTTCGATCATTCATTAACCGCGTCTCGTAAAACCTTGCACGAGAATGTCCTCGGAACATTTTCTCTCTCCGTCTCTCTCTCTCTCTCTCTCTCTCTCTCTCTTTCTTTCTTTCTTTCTCTTCCTCTTTCTTCCCCTCTGTGTTACTCTCCGTTGGTTCTTTCTAAAATTAAGCGAGGCAGCGATCAAGCCAACGAGCGAACTTTCGTTTCACGAACGAAGCGATGTTTACGGGAACGGTTGCACGTTGCCCCGCTGTTTTCCGGTGTATCTGACGTTTCGAAAAATCGGCTCGCGTCGCCTTGCCGTGCCTGCAATCTGCTCGACTTTCTCCGGAGCGGAGCGGCTTAGATGAGCGACGGAATTCGTTACGCGGAGACTCGCGTTAGAAATTCAGAAAACGGGGCACATCACTTATACAGGTACAGAACACGACGGCTCACGAAAGTACTTGAACGCTTGTAGAAATTTTTTACGAATATATTATGTGTGTCGTAGGAAACATTTTGAAATTTCATTAGCACCGTTATGAGAGTACACTATCACGATTACATTGGAAAAGTTCAACATAACATAGAAGTTACAGGATATATATGCCAAGCGTTACAAGCATATACAACGGCTACAAAAAATGTTTGCGCAACACTGTATTTACGTAGCGATCATACTAATCATACTTACTATTTGACGAAAATTTGATACTACGAGAAACGATAATTTTTTCATACTATTATCTTGAAAAGGTGTTTCATTGGAAAATGAGAATACGTGCAAGCACTTCTTGTAGACACTTTGCAAAGATCATCGAGATATTTAAACGGACTTTAAATTCTGGGATTTAAATTTTCCGAGTGATTTCAAATTCTATCAACATAATCACGATGGACGTGTTTCGTCATAGCGTTAATGAAATTTCAGGAAGCTTCATATAACACGCGTAATACGTTGATTAAAATCTTCCATGTCACTGTGTATGCTTGTGTACTTGCGTGAGCCAGTGCATATTTTGAGCATATTCTTATGAAAAGTGGTTTCGTATATTCGTATTCTTCTGCCAAATGATCTTTAGAATAGCGTAACAGGACTTTTGTAAGAAGGACTTTTGTAAGATGAAATGATATATATCTATACTATAAAATAGCATAAGATTTGGAATTGTAAAATACCGTTAATAACGAAGTGCCATAATTCGTTTTCAATAAACACATGGACGATGATTATTTCGTTTCGTGTATTGCGCACTTTGTTCGTATAAAAATAATTCTATAAGCAAAGGTTTCGTTGTTGAAGTACGTTTTCGAAATCCACAATTACTGACAATTCTTTTCTTTGCTTGGTGACTAACGTAGTATTTCTAAAAGTGGCATACTGTCAACGTTAAACTTCTTGTATTATCCACATTGATAAGGAAATAGGTATGCTCAGATTGGAAAATATCTGGAGAACAAAATGGGTTATTCTTAAAACATAGGTTATTGAAAGTTTCCGTAAACATAACGCTGTTATTATTAACTGTATTATCATGCGTTTAAAACCTAACACGAGATTCTCGAAATTTATATTTTATTTGTTCACGTATTTTCTTACATTACTATCATTTTGTTTATTTCTTATATAACGACAAGAAAATAATTGTTGAAGTATTATCTTCCTCTTTCTCGCCAATAAATGTTATTTTTTATTAATGCGAGTAATAAAAATATTTCACGAAATTGAATACTATTTATTATTTAATAAACTCAAGACTATTTATTATCCGATAGCTGATAGTAGTAGATATGTAGATGTAGATATATGTAGATTTCTTATTGCTCCATTTTAATGCCCTCGATTTCCTCTATTGCAAAACATCATATTATTATAATCACGGTTAAAGAAGAATTTAAAAAAAAATCAAATCTATTTAATGTTCAAATGCTACTCAATGATAATACAAACAATAAGATTCCCATTGAGCAAGGAAGTCTTGTTTACATCGATTAACACACTTGTGAGAATTACTCCCTGTAAAGAATCCGAATATGCATTCTCGTGGAACATGATTTAGTTAAATTGACACGCGTCATTGGAAACTGTTTCCTGGCATTGTATTATCGCGAAAACAAGCAAAAGCTAAAAGGAAAGTTTCTTGTTTAATAGCGTGTGTTATCGTTTTTATATGGAATTGTTATCGTTATCGCAAAAACCCAACTGTTTGTACAAACGAGAGCAACTAAGTAGCACGTAAGAAAAGTCAAATAGGTTTTCGAAGTATAGTATCACGCGGATAGTGTTTACTATCGATATTAGAACACGGCCAACCCATTAAAACGTACACAGGAAACGACTTTTGGCTCAGATTAGTCCCCAGGGATTTGCATATAGAGGCCATTCCTCCGCACCGGTTCGAGGTACCAAACGAGACGAGTGTACGCTTGAAAAGAAAACGTTTGTATTTCAATGCACGCTGTTAAACATCGTAATTTACTGTTTACCAAAATTCCATTTCGTTTCGACACGTGTGAGTATATAAAAAACAATAATCGTTTGATCAAACACCGTGAGAGCTAAGTTCAAGTTATTCAGTTTGGAAAATTATTTTTGAAAATTTCATATAGCAACAATTTTATCAAAATCTATACAAGTTTATATTAGGTAATATAAATTTATTTGTTAAAATTTAGTTGAATTTTAATATCACGATATATGAATTATTTTGGACATAAGAGAAATATAGCAATGAGAGTAAGAAACTTATGCATGAACAATAGGAAGGAGTATGTGCAATTCGCATGATTACAACAAATTACGAACGTAATTACACACATAAAATTCCTATTTTTGTTTATCAGACGAAATAATTATTACATATTATTGTTATAACTACGTAACCACTGTAATGCTTAAACAACAGTTACCTGTCGATACAATTGCTGATGTTCTATTTACATTCTTCAATACACATCTACACTTCTATTTATATACGAGCAAACGTTTAAAAATTGCACGACGTTTAAAAACAAAGTAACTTTTACCAACTCGTTTCTCCGAGTATTTTGTCTTTTAAGAAAAATTCTATTGTACAGTTTGTTACGAAATGATGACTAAGTAGTCGAAGTTGAAAGTGGAAGGTGGTACGAAGAAGATGATAAAATTTCAGTTATCTTCAGTTTCGAAATCATAGGGCATTTTAACTAAGGAGAATCTAGTAAGATAGAGTTATTTTTAAGTCACCTAAGATCCCACACCTTAACATTCGATCTTCAACATTACTCAGAATAATCAAACTGGCATGTGTATTATGAAACGCCGATATAATATGTTAATCTTTAACATATATTATCCTATCTATCTTATATACATATTAATCTTTAATGTATCGTAAAAACGAAAGAAAATATCGTCCACTTTAAATATAGCAAGAAGAAGCGTCAAAAGCCAGAAAATGACACGAATAACCCTATGATAAAGTTGAAGGTAAAAATAAATAACCTCCAGAAATAAAGTGGCATACACACTGAATTGATAACTACAATCGAGAATATTAATTTCAGTTGAACGAGTTTTCTTTTGCACGGGCAAAAGTTATATTCTCGTAGAAATAAATATAAAAAAATAATTATATATATATATACATTCTTGTCAGGCTGTAAATATAAGTACAAGATATATTTCATTGTTTAGCACGCGATTAATAACGAGTTAAAATAGTCCGGCTTTTAAATGTAAATCGCTTAAAAGTGATTCATAACCGAATTTGTCGAATTACAACACGAATCACTCAGCTCGACTCGAATATCCTTCTGACCCAAATATAACCGCAGTCTCAATAGCGTCCGTTCTATCCGTTATATTAGTAACATTTCGTGTTTTAATAATTCCGCGGTCATCACACTTTCTCTTATCGTTTCACTCGATTCCGTCACTCCGATTGAAGCGACACTCGTCGTTGCTCGGATTACTGATACCTCGTCGTGGCACGTGAACGTCATCGTCGAACAAATTTCCTACTTTAAAAAAAAGTGATGGACACGCGTTCGTCGTTCTATATCTACAAGCCATTAATTATAGCAATAATTAACTGCAACGCGCTTTAGCAATATGTGTAGACTAAGTCACGGACTCCGGCCGGTTTTAAAATACTTTCGTGTCGCGAGTGTCATAATAATAACGAGAGTCTAGGCCTGTAGTCAGGAAACCGCGCGGCCTGATAATATCTTCCATCGTTCTGCTTCCTTAAAACCATTTGCCGAAACGCGACCAAGAGGAAGGAGGGCGTGCTTGAATTTCGACCGAAAGTTGAAATTCACTCCACGACCGTCGTCGACTCGTCCGCTTTCACGAACGATTTGCTTGCAGCGAATAAAATCTTCACGGCGATTCGTGGAATTTTGACGTCGTTAAAACGAGAATAAATGAATGGATTTTTCGACGCGCCACGTCGTTCCGGTTGATTCGAACGCACGTTGAGAATCTTTGATGAGAACCCATTTAGGTCATTCGCTATGATTAAATTAGCGGAGAATAATAAATTGATACTATTATTACCTTACCTGATAACTGATCTTATTACTCAGAATAATAAATTGATACTATAAGTATTATCTTATGCAGTTTGTCGAGAAAGTAAGGAATTTTATAACTTGTTTGTAATCTTTCTTAAATATAGTGAACATTTTATTATTGAAACCTTTTCTTGGAACATTATTGTTCTGTGTTGTAAGTTTGGAAATTGTTGATATAAGCGAGATATAACTGATAATTCTAAATTGAAAACTAGCGTGTAAAATTACATCTACTTGATGGTTGGCTATTTTTTCGTTAATAGCTGAATATCGCGATCGAATAGTATTCGGTGATGAAAAATGGAAGCTTGTTGGCTAAAATGGCATTCGATTCCTAAAATTCTCCTCCCGTGTTTCATTAAATGTACAAAATTCCGCAATTATTGCAGGCAAAATGGACTTTTCCGAACAAAGGGAAATAGTCGAATTGAAATTATTTTGGAAATTAAAACGAAAACATATAATAATTATAATTGTATAATTATATTAATTTAATAATATATTATTATTATACGATATAACACATAATAATTTATACTTATTGTAATCAAAACTGTTGGAATCACAAATAAAATTTTATGCAAATATACTTATTGATTTATATTATTAATTCGACATATAAAAATAAAAACAGACTCTTCAAATTTAATATTCTTCTTTTTAGTAGACTTGTACTCTTTAAATTCGTTTCACAGCAATAAAATATCGTAAAATCTTTCACAAGAAAAAATTTATAGGTAGCTAAATATTCGCAGTGCAGCGAAGAATGGAATAAAATGATGTTTATGAAGATAAAGGAATTCTAGAAGCAAGCGGATGTGACATTCTTTGGTTCGCTGTTCCGTGTGCTCTGTACACTTAATGGTTAACTCGTTGAGTGTGTCGTGTTTTTATCAGCGTGACGTTATCTTTGACGATATTGATCAAAGCTGAAAATAATCCGTTTATTGAAAAAGTCCTTAACGCAGTGTTTCTGGATTGTCTCCAAATATATAATATTCGTTCATTTATTAAATGGAACTTTTATGTTTTCTTTATTAAACAATCCTCTTAGCTATCGCAATTTCTTTCGTTATTTAAAATCGTGTCGATCGTTATATATTAATAACGAAAATCTTACATTTTTCTGGCTGGAAAACTGCTGGAGCAGAGATTAGAATGTGAAGAATCGTATTTCATAGAACGAAACTGTATTTCAAAAAAAGTTTTTTATAATCAAGCGAGATTCAGTTCTGTGTGAAATTATAATATTCGTCTTCGACGTATGGAACTTTTTCAAAAGAGAGCATTAAATATTTAGGAGAAAAACTTGGATAACATTCCACGTGAATGAACTCACAAACCGGATCTTTGAGGTGAGAAAAACCACTATTATTTCCTGTCAGCGAAAATATATTTTTGAAGAATTTATTATGAAGAAAAAAAAAAGAGAACAAAACATCGTCCGATCGATAACATTGAATATCTCGCTAATTTTCTGACTATTTCTATTCCTTACATTGAATAAATTCGAGTTCCTTCGACGATATTTTCATAAAATATTCGACTTGTCGAAACATTTGCGTTTTAGTAGCTGTTTCTTCAGGCGTGTCGTGTTCGGAACAGTTTCGCATTGTGAACATGGTGCTTTCTAAAATTCCACTTACGATGCTAAGAATTATCCAAATAACTGTGCACAGATATTGTCGAAACTACATATTTAGAAACGTAATACATTATTAGAGATGCGATTCGATTCTAAAATATGTTGAGAATCTTAAGTAACGACTCAAAGATATTCAAGTTCAGAAATTCGTTCGATGTTATCTCTGCAACATTACAAAATTCTATTGACAAATATCGTCTAGGAAACAATTGAAAGGTTTTATTTATACGCAAGATAAGAAGAATGAAAATGCCAGATAATTGCAAGCTACTGTGCAACATTCCGAGAAACATTTCTCTTTCGATTAGTTTGACATGTACACTACAGTTCAGAAGTATCCTAATACTTATTTATTTTTTCGAAACTGTGTACTACAGTAATAAATAATAATTTAATAATATATACGTATATATTGATGTATCAAATATTTATATAATTATCAAAGAAATAATAATAAATAATTAATAACAAATATAAATCAAACTGCAATGAATATTATTCTTTGTAATCATCGTAGCTGCATAGAACAGGATATTAGAAGCGGATTAAATTTGCACTTTCGAACGACAATATGAAATAATAAAACTGGCGTTTGTAATTGATAAACGTTATAAAACTAGTTTGTCACTTGATAGCTTAAGTATTAGGTTGTCCGAAATGTTTCTTTCGTTTTATAAGGAAATAATAAACGCACAATGTTTTTTCTTTTATATTAGTTCATCGAATTATGCACGAATATAATAATAGAAATAGAACGAAATGGATCATACTTAATTCAATAAAATAATATAAAACAGAAATTGTTGTTCATCTACCATCACCTTATGAAACGAAAGAAACTTTTCGGACAACCTAATACCTGCTAAGGCACCTGTTGTTCTTAATTACTTATAGATATTTAGATGTAGTCATATACGATTCAATCGTACACAAGCAGAATAATATTTACAAACTGGATTTAAAAGTCTCAAAAAACAAAGAAAAACAAAGGCATGTGATGTCGAGAATTTCCACTCCCAGGAAGTGAGGTAGGAACGATACTCTCGAAATCATTGCTAATCTCACATTGAAATTTTACGTTTCTACGCGGATATGATATCGTAATGTCTGCAATTTGTCGAAACGAGGCATCGCTGTACGGACAAGTACGTTCCTCGAAGAGATTCGAAGTAACGAGACTTAAGTAAATACTATACTACGCGAAAGAAATTTCGTTCTTAACTAGCTCGTAACTTAGTCGTAACGATGGAATTCAAAATTAATAAAGACAAAGTTACCTTCGTCGATTTTATTTCGTGGAGATGCGGGAAGGATACAATTTATTTTTATCGGGAACGGCACACTGCATCAAACGGTAAATAAGCGAATAAATGGCTAAAAAATTATTACACCAAGATTATGGTAATCTGAACGAGTTCACTCGCCTTTCTAAGTTAAGAAATTAAAAGAATATCACACTGATATGATATACATACTTTGAGAGTTTGCTCGTACGAAATTTACAAATCGCATTTAAAAGTTATCGACAATCAAGTTAAAGATAACATTTCCTGTAATTAATCGTAAAGTTGACTAAGGACTTGCAGAATCATTCGTGACAATTTTTCCACGAACACAACTATAAAAATGAAATATAAACAGGTATTCATAATAATATTTAATACGTCTGTTTACGTTCCACTTTTATAATCGTGTCCATAGAAATACGAATTTGCGTAAACATCAGCAATTTACTTTCTAGGAATACCCAACGAAGCATGCGAAACATTATCATCGAGGATTCTGACAGTCTTAGTCAACTTATGATTAATTACAGAAAATTGTAAACTTACCTATTCATAATGATATTTAATAGATCTGACTTCGGATGTTTTATAACATTTGTGCGTATAAAACCTGCACATCTTTGCGTATAAACATTTTTCATAAATATACACACATCTAGCCTATTAGTAAACACTCACCTACACGCAAGTAATGTTCCACGAAAAACTTCTATATATATATATATATACCACCTAGCTGATATTCCATCATGTGCCATTAATTTTACGTGTTTTTAAAACGCTACACGGCCGTATTATATTGCCGGCATACGAAACATCGCA
The DNA here is from genome assembly GCF_014825855.1 of Bombus pyrosoma. Classification (NCBI taxonomy): domain Eukaryota; kingdom Metazoa; phylum Arthropoda; class Insecta; order Hymenoptera; family Apidae; genus Bombus; species Bombus pyrosoma. The sequence continues at coordinate 14,469,562 of NC_057776.1, forward strand.
AAAAGTGGTTCAAGTCCCACGAGTTTGCTGAATTTTCGAGCAAACCAGCCAGTTTCTTTTTCCCGACTTGTTTCGCCAATATTCCGGCTACATATGCAACACGGATAAATAACCCGACATGTTTAGCCAATAATATATATACAAATGATTCCTGGTGTGCAGATAATAATGTGATCCGGTGCATTATATCGCTAATGAATAGACACACGTCCAACTCCGAAGGACTTGACACGCGGCGCGACTTAGATAACTCCGGTAACGTAACGTTCACACAACAGAGTCGTGTGTGTTCGGTGTAATGGTCCCACGTGATACACCGTGTCCCCGTCATTAATGAAGTCGCAGAATGTATTCGCATTGGGTGCCATTATACGCGAGCTTCGAGCATGTACTCGGCCGTGAGCAAGAATGCTTCTGTGAATGTCGTCGACAGAACCGCTGCGGTCTGAGGTCGATGACGGCGCAAAAAAGAAAAGAAAAAAAAACAGAGGGTAAGAAAAAAGCGAAGAGAAGATAAAAAGTAACGAGGACGAGAGAAGAGTAATCATTTTCTTTGGCCGTAAAGAAATGACGTTTATAATGTCAATGGGAATATCGCAGGGGAATTTCTTTCTCTCTTTCTTTCGATTCGACCGAGCCGCAATTCATCCAACGCCGATGGTGTTCGACGAACAGAAGGATGTATTACCAATAGATTCGACGAAGATTAATATCGAAGAATGCTCGAAGGCATCTCGCGAATCGAGCCATCGAGTCAAGTTGATGTCTCAGTTGAAGTGCACGCTGAAGATCTTATTGTGACACTCGATAAAGCGTGTAAGACTCGCAGAGTTTAATTGCCTTTTTCGCGTGTAATGATACTCGGTGCTCGGTGGCTCTCTGCAAACGTGTTTTTAAACGAGGAATCTTGCATGCTCATTCGGAAATCGCTTCCAGACATTTCGATGGGAGATGATGACATCGTGTTAGACTTTTATTTGGTGTTGTAGTTTTCTATTATGTGTGATCTTGACAGTATTGTGAAATTATCTTGTACGGGATAATCGAGTGATATGTGTGTATAGAAAAAAAAAAAGAGGATTCGAGACTGATTTACGAAATAGTAAATAATTTACTTTGGTTTATTACTGAGTCATTAATCTTGTATAGATTAATTCGCGTTAATCTAAGTTAAGAAATGGTTTTCCCTCTAATGGGTGGTGTTTTTAAACCATCTGAGCAAACTTACGATATCGTTCGTGAGAGAGAATGTTTGAATTTCTAAAAAATAAAACTCTAGGATATCACGAAATTGTCATACCTTTATAAAGAAAATTGTAAAATTGAGATTTTCATGGGATTTTTCAAGAAATGGAACGACGAAATCCTTTCTAAATAAAATTTCAACCAGCCACAAGGTAATTTTCTTTCTGAATGACAGCTCTTTTCCTTTCCATCTTTCACACGGTTAACCTTTCTCGAGCAAGAATATTTCGCTGAGAAAAAAGGATTCGCAATATTCCACTTCCTGACTAGCTGGAATCCACGTTCTCTGTGTCAATATGTACGTAGCCTGTGCAATTATGCTTCTACACTAGATTCTATGGAAATAATAAGTGCCTTCTGCAAATTTTTATTGCACCGTACCAGTATGGAACGCTGCACGAGCCAGTACATTAGAAACAATTACGATAACAGATTATAATGTTGAATGTATAATTATTTTCACATGATCGTAAGTAACTCGCTAACGTAACAACATCGACAGTCATAAATTTCGCCAATATATTATTTCGTAACTTACTGCCGTAATTATTTATTAACTCCGTTTATCCTATGTAAAACGTTTAAAAATTATCGTCTGAAATGTTAAAACTCCGTTAACGTTAACTCTGTTCAGTGTTAGATACGTAGTTGGGAATATTCAGCGAAGAGTATAAAAACGCAGAATTATTACGAGTCAGTTTCCCCAACGAGAAAATCGAACTGACCAATCCAGAAGAAAGCATCAGTCGCAACAGGCTTTCTCTCCATATTTTCTTCGCTGTTTTTTCTCTTCAAAGTAATACTCGAACTTAACAAACGCTAGAACTTGTCTATTTCTTCAATTCTATACATATATACACTAGGAATTTTAATTACGACCGTGTTTTGATAATAATTATACAACGTTATTTCAGTTTATACGTATATTTTTCTTTTGGATTTTGTAAACTCGTTGTTTGTGCTCAATAAAATAATCGTTCGTATGTATGCCGTACAATATACAATATGCATTTATACCAATGCACGATATTTTTAGTAAATTCTTGTAATATATATATATCTACTAAATACTAGAATTAAACATAGTGATATCAATAAATTTTAAATTTAATTTGTCGATCGTTCTTATCATAGGGTAATTAAATATGACGTATTAATTAAATAATATCGACCCGATAATAACAATCTACCGAAATACGTACATGTATATATATATTGTATTAATAATAATAAAAATGCCATTTGGAAACCATCTTTCCCGATTCAAGCACACAGGAAAAATAGAGAAAAATGAAAAATCAAACAGCATTATGAATATCGAGAACAATAATTAAAAAATGTCAGAAATCGTGATTACATTATTTTCTTTTGTCGATAATTCCTCGACCTATAACTGTCCATACGTCGCGCCGGGTCGTCGCGTTGATACACACAATTACTTAATCGCAGATCGTAGAGCACAGCGAACGACGTCATTGTGTGCGAAGAATTCTTGGCATTGAATCAAGCAGAGTCAGGGAAAACGGGATATCCCAGTTCGATTATCTCTCGGTTTGCGTGCACGTCTCTCGTGCGAGTGGTTCTTGATTGTCCTGAAATGTTTATACATACATCCGTTCAAATTATCGGGAGATCCCCCAGTTTGTTTATCCTGTTTGCTATGGCAATCTTCCACTGTTTACATTTGTACTTCCCCATTGATTTCCTTCTAAAAGTTTAACATTGTAGACCTTTCAAATCTTTCTATAGAGTTTTCCATGCGTTTTCGATCGTTCAAAAAAATAGACAGATAGTTTAGAATTTCGATATGCTTGGAATTCCACGAATACTTGATACCGAAATTAGAATTTCTCTTTAGAAACTGTTAATATGCGCGCAGTATCGTTGCATGTTTACTGTACTTACCTCTAGTTGACACTAGGGATCGGCGGCTATTGCAACAACGAATTATCGAAATTCTTATTGCGTACGTTTGTCTTCTCGTAACTTGCAGGAATTCACAGTTAGCTTCACCCAGTTCATAATTGATATCGAGTTAACACGGTTACGCGTCGAACTGTTAAACTACTTACGATGGTTTACGAAAATATTTGAACACTTATCGACGAAAATTTTTTAAGAATGTTACTATTACACGTGTTATATGAAACTGTCTGAAATTTTATTAGCACCGTAACGAAACACTCTATGGTGACTACGTATGTACGTAGATTGGTAAAATTTGACACCAATCTGAAAATGTGTATAAAAGTTACAAATTGCTTACTGCAAACCTAAATAAACCAAAATACAAAAGACCTAATATACATTATTAAAAGTAGAAATTACAATTTGAATTCCTGTACATCTTCAAAGTTTCAAATGTTATCAAATAAACCGTGATAATTATGTCTTATTATAACGCTAATGAAATTTCAAAATATTTTATACAAATATCCAAATATTTTCGTGGCACACTGTATAGAAAAAGGTTCTATCTGCTGCTATCTGACGAATCGATTCTTCTGAAATCCGATGTAGTCCAACGAATATTTCTTAACCTTATAGAACACACTTTGAGGTTAAGAGGCCGCCTATGCTATATGTCACGTTATAAAGTATACATTTCTTTAACTAAATCCTTTTTCCAAGATATTTTGGACTGTTGATATTAATAAAATAAATATATATATACCCTTGAATCTTTACGATTATTTTCCACATGAAAACTGATAGAATAATACCTAAGCTAAAGAGGTAGGGGTAATAAACCTGTTGACAGGTCCGACGGTGCACTGATGTGATTTTTCCTCGCGTGTGCACTGATGTGATTGTTGTCTACGTGTGCACTGATATGATTTTTGTCCACGTGTGCACCATAGGATTAATGACTAACAACAGTCGACTTACTCAAACGCTTAGCCATTATACAGCAACATACACGAGAAGATCATTTATTGCTCTGTTAAACCGCTTATACGATTACATAGAAAAAAGACAATGACCTGCTATAAGTCAAGAAGATGAATTGATTCACCTGAAATCCAATGTAGTCGAACGAATTTCTTAATGACTAACAACTGACGACTTACTTAGACACAGCAATTAGCAACATGATTGCACGACAAAATTATCAATTACTTTCGCGATACTTTCTACGAATACTAACGGAACACAACCGGAGAACCAGACGTTTGAAACACTAGTGACGATGAATCGGTGAATATCAATGATGAAATTAGCGGTATTTAAATATTTTGAAACGTTAAACGGAGACTAATGTTGGATCCGTGTACGATTGCAGGGGGTCCAAAGCGTAACTTTCCTCAGGATAATGCGAAGCCTGGAGAGGTTATCGGGTAGCGATCAAGACTGCGATCAGGAGATGTATATCGACCTAGACGACGCTTCCGTCGATTCGCTTACCGGAAAACGAAGTCGCCACCATGTCGTTGGCGCGGAGGTAAGGACTTTTCTTCTATTTTCGGTGTAATTAAGTCGGACGTGCTAGCGGAGGCACTTCGAGGCCGGATAAATTAAATTCTACTCAAACTAAAATAGCCTGTGTTACTCGTTTCCTTGCGCTTGGGCACTTCTTATAGCACTGTGCAGGAGTAAAAATGCGAGAACACGTGAAAAAGTTGTATGAATGTAGACAACAAATTATATGTGTACATTGATGATTAAAAACATCGGCATAAATCGCGTTTTCCAATATTTTTAAGATTTGTCTAAGGTACTGTGCAAGAGTAAACATAAGGACACGATAAAATTCTATGAAGAAAACATAACGAATAAAAATTCTCACATGGTGTACATCATATTTTCTTGGTATGATTTATTATAATATGAAATTTAATAATTTATACGGATTGACTTATCTCACTGTAGTTACAGTATTGATCGATAAAGTTTATCAAGTAAGTATCGAGTCCTTGAGATTCCAGATTAATTACAAATTCAAGAACTTCACCTCCCTTATTATATGGAAAATCATTTATAAAAATGAACAGACTTTTCGTCGACGGTAATAGGATAAGATGAATAATATACTAAGATAAATTGTCAATTATTAATATGTCTGTACGGTTAAAATAATACATGCGTATATTATGCAGTTAAACTATGATCACTGCATACATGTGAGAGTTACGCGTGAAAGAAAATACAAAGATAAAGTTATCACATACCGAGCTTTGTAAACGCTCTGAACAGGTTATTTTAGTTCTTGTAGAAACATGCAACATATACAGAGATAGCAAGGTGGATATATTTAGAATAATATATATTCAAATGAAATCTAAAATTGCAAATATTTCTCATTATCATCGATTAAGATTCGGTACGTTCAACAGAGTTTCTACAATTTCACAATAATTTTGTTTCCAAGAAGAGCCGTACAGGTGCAGCAACTTTGTGTTATCTTCCTTTGATTGATTAGAGATAACGTTTGTTGTAGTTCCAATTCAATTAACGTAACTGATATACGGAAATAAGTACTCGTGTACTTATTCTTTATAAATAACGATAAGACAATTAACTTGTAAATGAAATATTGTAACGATACGTGGATCGCTATACTCGCGAGAAATATTACCAGTAAATGTATCTATCGATTGCCTTTTTCGAAAAAAGGACTCCAAGCGAGAATCTAATTACGTATCATCGTAGTTTGTACAGAGAATATACGTGTAAGTGTAGCAGCAAATAAAATTATATTATAGATATCAGAGCAATCTTAATCTTATCTGTTACATTACGAGTAACTTGAATTTCCAGAGGATATTAGAATACGACTCGTTATATAATTCCGTGATTATACCGTACATAATGAAAATATATCGATGAAATGCGAGGATCAATGCGAGAAGTTTCGCCTCTGATACGTCTTGGAAAAAAAAAATGGAGAACGCAGTTTCATTAATCAGCATTGTAATCAGCGTTTCTTATTAAAAGTAAACAGAGGTCACTTCAGAGGAATATTCCAAATAAAATTCATTTTTCTCTAATATCTTCTTCCATCGATCGGTCGTACATGTAAATTCCATAAACCCTTCGTAAGTTTGCTTTCGTCGTTGGAATACTCATAGTCAATCCGGAAGAATTGTTCCCTGCTAATTTAGGGACGAAATAATTAGCCAAGTAATTAGAATAGTGGAAGGAGCGAACATAAGTTAATGAGTCTTTTCGGAACGATTAAAAAGGTGGGTGAGGAGAGTGACAGTAGTGGCAGCGAGAGGAGCCCGAAACAAGCGAAAAGAAGAAATCGCGGAGGACCACCGACGACGAGAAGACGAAAAAGTGGAATTTCTGCGCGGGAAAGGAACCTGAGGAGGCTCGAGAGCAACGAGAGAGAAAGAATGAGAATGCATTCCCTAAATGACGCTTTCGAGGTAATTTTCCACGCGTTACAAAATAGCTAGAGATTCGTGAGCAGCTTTTCACGACACACTTCAATCGTCCTAAAAAAAAAAAAACAATAAACGTCCAGGTTAAATTTACTCGTTTGAAATTTAATCGTAGGAAATCTGAAAATCTGAAAATTTAACTAACTCACAAAGATATTATATATTTGAATACTCGTTATCAAAATCTTTTACAATTATAGCGTAATCGTTGATTATCATGAAAACGATGTATTTATATACATATTATATACATATATATATTTATTTTATTATATATATACTTTTTGTGTCGATTCTAACGAATTGTTATATTCATGATATATTACAACACGTTATAATACGTTCACAACAATGAGACGCTATATATATTGAAAAGTACTCAAATTCAATTCAATCTTCGAATTCGTATCTTTTTATCTTGAAAAAAATTACACGTCAATTCGTGATATTATCAAACTACAAAATCTCCAACTTCTATTTCCAATATAATAAAGCACAGTTACCTAAGTCGATAGGAAATTTCATTTTTCAAACCACGTATTGAACGCGGTAACTTTATCCTTTCGAATACCTCGTTCCAATACGATCTTATTATTTCATATCCCCAAAGGCTTTTTCTTCCATGCTCCGCACAATACTCCGTTCAACGGAATAATAGAAGCGTAATATCTAGGAGATGTTGCCAGTCAGTGCCGGATCTGCCGTGAGCGTGGGCGATTCGTGTAGTACTTGAGATGTTATTTAAGGGCGGAGACGCGCGGTGGGGTGTGAAATAAGGGAATCCACAGTTGTAAACTTCATATGGTAGCTCGTTGCATCGCCTTATGCAAAAGTCATCTTTCCGCAAAGAGGTCGAGGAGAAATAGACAGACAACGAGATATGGATATCGTAAGACATAGAAACTTGCAGACATGTACAGGGTGTTGAGAACATTTTGAATATTTATAATACGATTGTAGATATCAAGAATATTGAACGAATGAAAAAAGTTCGCGTACAAAATGTATCGTTTCAAATTATAAAGAATTTAGTTTTAGAGCTAGAAATATACTGATAACTAAGGAAGGAATCGGCTAACGAACCTTTCTCTCTATTCCACTCGCACTTCGCGTTTCTCGCTTTGATGACAGTTGGAATCCAATTATCATTTACTTCCTCAGAGTGAAAAACATAGAGTGTGAGTGAGATAGAGAAAAAAGTTCGTTAGCTGATTCATTAACCTGCGTGATAACTATTTAGTAGTATACTTCAAACGTAAAATCGAATGGTAATACGAAAAATAGCTTTGAAGCGACATTTTTGTGCGTGAACTTACTTCATCGTCTAAAATCACAGCTTATCAAATGTCATTTACTTATTAACACCCTGTAAGAATGACAAATTTCAAGGAAATTTTCTATGTTTAAATGGTTTCTAAATGGATAAATTCTCACTCGTGTCTTTATTTTATTAATCTTTTCTGGAATCTTCTCTGCGATATAAATACGACTTCTCTAGCATACACAACTTCAATTGTAATTGAAGTGTCGACTTTATCGGGAATAATGTTATCATTTTCAGCAACTACGCGAGGTGATACCACACGTAAAAATGGAAAGGAAACTCAGCAAAATAGAGACGCTTACGTTGGCCAAGAATTACATAATGGCCCTGACAAACGTCATATGCGAAATGCGTGGCGAGGAGCAACCGTATACGTAAGTAGTTTTATCAATTCGTACGCGAGTTCGTTTAAAAGGATTGTACATAGTAATAAAAAAAGATAAAAAGGAAAACAGAAGGACAGAATCGCAGTTATCGATAAAAGAAAATAAGACATCTCTGCGGCAAATCAATTACACGTGATTAACTTCGAGACTATCGCGTAATTCTGTTTTACCTGAGCGGTAATCCACGGTAAACGTAATCTGTTGATAAAGATAATGCCCGTAGAGATATTCAAATTTCGTATTTTAAAATGCCACTCGAAGCGTAATAACTTATTTTCTAGTTTCCATTGTAACGACAGCTTGTGTTTCACGTTGGACACATTCTATACGTTAGAAAAAAAAAGTAGGACAGTCGTTAAAATATTTCTCTTTGGTACTCTTCCTTTGTTATATCGTAAGAATTCTGTATTTTATATGTATGTACTTTATTTATATTTCAATCAATTATTAAATGGATTTTCGCGGTTGCAGTCGAGGGCATGGTTTTAATGCACACATTTCTTTTCCTTTCTTTTTTTTTTTTTATATGTTTTAACATCACATCAATTGCGTATAGTCAGTGAGGATAATAAAGATTGAAAATATTACGATGATTAGAACTTGTTATGTAACGTCGCGTCTTTCAGAAAAAAGAAAACCTATGGTCATCAAAGGAGTCGAGACTCTTATTTAGAGTTTCTTAGAGAAATTCTTTAAATAATCGACTTTTGCAAGAGGCGTTTCGAATGTCGTGTACGTCGATGTAACCGAGTTAGAGTACAACGTCCGATTGCCATTAAACGGTCGAAGATGCACCGCTTTTTCTTTATTTTCACCGTTCTTTCAACGCCTCGATGCTTCCTCGTCCGTTGCACTCGCATACTTACATATTTCCAAATATCTTGCTCCTTTCCTGTTTATCATTCCATCCCACTAATCGAAGACTATGATATAATTTCAAATAGGGTTACAGTATTCTTTTTTTGAATCCATTTAACAAATTATTAGCAGATACGTGAAATCTTTTGTATCGATATAGTCTCGTTATTAACAAAGACACGATCAGTTTCTTCGCGACATTATACATATTGTTTTATAAATTTTCTTTATAAATTTTTCGTAGAAAGCTTTGATCGTATGCAGTAAGAATTAATTTTCAAATTTTTTATTAAGAACTTACGAATAAATAATTAGCGATATAGTCTAATATAGATAAATACCTATGAGTAATGAAACAGGAATTATTCTAGCGAAATTTAAATTTGTTAATTCCGTGTGACAAATGCACGAATCTGATATGATCGACAGTTCGTTTGATCGATCTGTACCATCGTTATCAAAAATGGGTATACTATATAAAGGCAGAGATTAAAGTAAGAATTTTATACTAAGTTCTAGTCTAAGTTCGAACACGTAAAATACTCGAATCAGGTGAATTACTTTTCTTAACGCGTATACGCCATGTATAAAATTCATTACATCATATTATAAAACGATAAAAACGCAACCGAAAACATCGTTTCGAATATCAAAAGATATTCATAAATATGAAGATAAAGATCAAAACGAAGAACAAGTATATTGCTACGATTTATAGTTCTACCTCCAAAAATAAATCAATTAAGGTCAAATAAGATAATCATTAATGTAATCGATTAAAAATATTCATTTCGCTTATTTCGTTATAAAAATGACAGAAACTTTCCAAGTGCATTCAGGAAATTCTGATTTCTCAACGCGAATGAGCATTTCACAAACCTCTCTATCAGTAGTTAATCCCGAATTCCCCCGACCTTCTTTCATTGATTGTAAATATCCGTTGCCGTGACATTATCTTCTAATTGCAAAACGAACAACGAGCAGTAGTTGTTAATTCTGATAGAAGCTGTGCATACCAAGTAAATTAGTTACATGAACATTTATATTCCGATCGTACTGCGACTCGTTGCCACAAATTTCACATTTCACGGCGATTGCGCTCGCTGAACCCTAAATGGTGCAATCGAAATGTCTTCATTAACATCGGATTCGCGTTTTATCGAATTCGAACGTTCCGTGTGTATATATATATATATATAAATATATATATATATTCGCTAGCCGACCACGTTCAAGATAAATAGAATATTATTCGTTATTATTTATTAACGTTAATATTCGCCGATATCGAATCGACATTCGAAAGCAAAGACAGCAATTTTATCGGCGACCTTTGCTTTATCCGCTGTCGGAATACTCGTCTTACTGGCATTATCTTTCCTTCTGCCACGAATAAACTAAACACCGATTAACGCTTTGCTTAATTTTTGACTTTGAAATTCTTCTCCGGCGAAATTTATCGATTTCGCGAATATACAAAAATTGAATGCTTCTCTGTGTTCCCTTCTGCTTTTCCTTCCCCTGGATGATCAATCGATGTTTCATCGACAATCTCAGGATCGACACTGTTCGAAACGATGACACAAAGATTTGTTCGAATCGTTGGCGAAAAGGGAAAAAGAAAAATCGAGAAAGATGCGAAGGAAAATACTTGGTCAACATCGAAATTATAAGATAACATTGTAAGATAACGGGCAAGATAGTGGCATCGTGTCAGCTTAATTGCATCATAGGCATCGAGGTTGTAATGCAGCGTCAGTAAATATTGGAAAATATTAAAAGTTGGTCGGTCGACATGTACAAACTTCGTTTCGTAATTTTAAAAGATGACCGTTTAAAAGAAATTCGCCAATAAATATTTAGCGTGAAATCGAGAACAAGTTCGATTTTTTTAACATCCATAATTTGCAGAGCCGCCCCTCTCCTCTTGATTCTGTCGCGTGTTCAACGAAAGGAGACATCTCTCGCATACGCCGTACAATTCGTACCCAAATCCGGAATAATTAACGAAGAGAAATTCGAAAGTGTTTTCGGTAACCGCGTTAAATCACGACAACTCGATTTATCTCTCAGTCGTTGGAATAGAGCCAACAGCCTGTCTTTGCCACAAAAACAGGCCTCATCAACGGTACATTGACTAAGAAAACAAAAGATAGTGACGCGACGCTGTTTCTTTCATGCTTACGTTTTTTTCTTTCTCGTGTGAGCGTCACAAGGCCAAGGTAATTAATTGCATTGTGATTCATTGCGTCTGAAAACAGTGTCGTATCGTAACATGCAAATAACGTTAATAAACTATAACATACATTACATATTGCATATGCTCGCAATACTGGGAATAGTAATGCAGTACGATTTAAACATAATTCGATTTAATGAAGTTGTTTTATTCCGAGAGGAAAGATATTGTCACAATGCGAGGCTATCGAATCTTGTTCGTAATTCGTAATTTGTTGGAAATATCATCGAATTTTCGATTAGCGTTCTGTCTATTGAAAATGTTTTAAAATGCCCTTTAAGACGCTACAATATCTATCGGACTGAGAGTAGTAAATACACGGAATAATACACCAGAAATAAAACGCATAATTATCTCTCGTCGTATTAAAGATATCCGAATAAGTACTTGAGATAAAAGTTAAATAACTTTGCAAAATGTTATTTCTCTCGACTTTTTTCGCTAGTATTTTATTTCAAAGCTTTTATTTCTGATTAAATCAACTATTCTTTATTGACTTTCTTAATTATTTATTTGTTACTTTAGTACGTTATTATTTCCACTATTTACCATTTTTAACGAATAAAAGAAGTAAGTGCTGATAACTATCGTTAGACGTTCGATTTTTCTCTTGCAAAGGTAAGAAAAACAGTATAATTTTATTTCTAATAAAATATTGACGATAGTTTAGTTTATTTTTTAGTGCGAAACAGATAGGCCTTTCGAAAACAAGTAAGAACACTTTGTGCTTCGTTTAAACGTTGCTCTTAATATTTCCCTGTATCTCTTATAAGAAAATAAAACACTTTAATATTTTGTTCCTGATAATTCACTCTGCGTATACGATATTCATTTTAGAGACTTCGAAAGACCATGAACTTTATATCTCAGTCGACTGAACGCAAAAACTGCAAATATGTACATACACGAGACATTTAAACTAGCGAACGCGTTTAAATTGTTTCTCTATAAAATAGAAAGTAAATTAGCTAGTACCACTAGCCACGCACTACTCGAAATATCAATAGGATCGCCCACTCGAATGTTTTCCATTTCACAGAGAACTATTCAGCTCTTTGGTCGTTGAAAAATATTGCTATATCGAATACACTGCCGTCCATAAATACTTGAACAATTCTAAATTATTACGAGGATATAAAATACGCTTGAAATGGAACTCTTTAATACAATTTTCGCCTTTGATCTTATCTCCAGCAATCATATACAATTAGCAGATATTGATCGAAATAACAGTTAATATTAATTAATATAAACGAAAGAGCGATATAATTGAAGACTGATGAAAATTGACGTGCCAAATAAATTTGCACGGTATTTGGGTCTTCGAACAATTGAAATATGTGTCTCGAACCAGTTTCCAAATATTTATATAGACTTTGTAAGGTGTCAGCTACTCGTTACAGATACATAAAGAACTTGTACAGTACAGAAATATTGCTTGTTACGATTTAAATTTACAGAACGTTTGATTCCATTGATGGGAAGAGAAGGAAGAATTAATAATAGGAAAATGTTTTTCGATCAAGAATATCGTCCTTTGATTTGAGCTAGATATTTATAGACGATAGTGTACGTTATATTCTTCTGATATCTAACGTGTGATTAAATGTCGAAGAACTGTTTAAATACTATAATTATATGCTGTGATGTTATTAAAATATTCGAGAATATTGCAACAAGTTTAAAAATAACATTGAAACAATAACAGCTACAGTGATAATTAGCAAAGCAATTATAAATACCAGCTTCGATATGGAGTTAACTAAATTTACAACAGAACAATCGTATTATGTCGATAATTATATTCCGATCGTACGTCATACGCTCTGTCTGGAAATCCCTTTGGCGGGCAAGGGGCTGTTACGAAAACAGAGAGCAATTAAAATAACATGAGACAATTGAATTTCAGATTCGTCGATGGCGAGTGTGGCTCTAGCAGCGGCGACAGCACAGGCCAATTAGAATTAAGTGGCGGTGAACAACCGGAAGAAGCATCTCCAGCATCGATGCACGAAACTAACAACAATAGCCTACTTCATGAAGATTTAGAGCGCAGGATACCGTAGCTGGCCCAATTGCGTGCGAAAGTGATCGATCCTCGTTGACAAATCCCAGTTCGATGAAGCTAAACTTCGTTTTAAGGCTGTCTTCTGGTAACGAACCGTGAAGAAAAAAAGAATCGGCCAGGAATTTTAAAGCTTCGTAAATTCAAAGGAGTAAAAAAAAAAGAAAAGAGAAATCGTAAATAACGACAGTGACAAGAAAAGAAAAAAAGAAAAAGAAGAAAAGAAAAGAAGGCTTCATCGAACCTAAGTAAAAGAGGAACGGGAATGCTAAGAGAGAATCATCGTCGTCGAAACGGTCGTGTTAAATAGCCACTCGAGATTTATCGAAGAAGATGCAATTCGGCTTTTACGAAATGATCCGTCCAAGGTCGACCTCTGGAGATCTTTCGAAGGCCAACAAGGTGCGAGGATGACAGAAAAAGAAAAAAAGACTGACTTCACGGCCAGTCCGGCTGCAGAATTCTCTGCTTCTTCGTCTCTTTTTTTCTTTTCTCTTTGTCGCGAACTTTTTCTCCTCCTTTTTCCGGTGACATCGGCCCGTTACCTTGAAACACCTCGATCTTTCGACCACAAGCGACATCGATGCAAAGTGGCTGAGACTGTATTGTCACGGATCCGTACCATCGTTGTGCCCATTTTCAATGTATTAATCACGTGCCAAAGGTATCCGAACAGAAACGAGGAACGAGCAAACATCGAGATAGTTTAGTCGGTTCGAAACGATCGAAAGAAATGGAAAGGGAGCGAGCTTACTGCTCTCCTTGAGATTCGCGATTGTTTGAAGGAAGATAATTCGAGGGAAGATTGGGAGATTCGCACGATGCTTGGCTGGAATTTGAAGGATTTCGAGGTCGACGCCGTAAGATCGGATCGCATCGACGACGATAAACGATCAGATTGCGACTCGATGAAAAATAAAAAGATATAAAGTGTGAGAAACTGTGATAGAATTTCGTATTAGAACCTCGTTGCACACTGTGCTAAATACTTTTTTGTTTCTTTGTGGTAATCGTCTACGGGCTGCAAGTTGAATAGAAACCGATGGGGACGTTCGTCGGGCCGGAACGGGCCGGAACGAGCCGTCTCCGGAAGAGACGATCGAAACAGGACGACACACGACAGCCGTTGACCGCTGCAGAGCAACAACGAACGAAAAAGATGGAAGTGACCGCGGTAAAAAAAAAATATATATATATTCGGTTCGTTTAACGCGGTTTACGCATCAAACGGAACGCGCCGCTTTGAAAGTTAGAATATTTCCTTTAAAACTCGCTGTTACTACTGCCAAATGATTTTGATCGGAACGTAATGACGTTTGAAAATTCGAAATGAGAAATTTTAAGCGATTCTCGTGTCAATAACTATGGAAGTGAGTAAATTGTTAATAGAAATAAAGGTGACAAGAGGAAAATGATATTAGCGGTAGTAACAGTAAGAGAATTGTAACAAAAATAATATAGGAAAAAGCAAGGGGCTCCGTTTAATGTCTGAATCGAGTAGAAAGAAATGGGCGTAAGTATATCTGAAGACACGGATTTCGAAAAATAACGCGTACCTTAGACATATACATATTATATATATATATATATATACATATATATATTAATATATACGTGTGTTGATATTAGCACGTTGGTGATTAATGCGATGTATATTAATCACGAATGTGATAATATAATAATTTACTGTATTATCTCGAGAACGGGGACCAGAGACATCGACTTAAGTTACCAGATCTCGCTGAAAGGCGAGATACACACGCTTCGACTAGCTTCGTACGATCGACTCCACGAAGTTTGCGCTTCTCTCTTCGGTAAAAGAGCGGGCGATGCATTTAATCGATAATGTTCATGGTCGATGCACGAAACTAGTCGCGCACGATTTTCATCTTTCGCTTTAAACTCGAGGATGTTTCCTTCTCTTTTTTTCTTTTATTTTTTTTTTTTTTTTTGTACTTGTCTCCTTTTCTTACTTTTTTTTTTTACCGATTCGAGCGTGAACAGTCGCTTCCTTTCGACGTTTTTCGTGCGATTACTGTTCGATTGCGCGTAAAGTGGTCGTCGTGCATAACTGAATTCTATGCGTTGAAGTTAACGAATAGGTTTCACGATCAAGTGAAAGTAAAATTAGCGAAGGTGAACGAATTTAACGAGAATCCGGATGTTACGCGTACGTCTGAAAATTGTGATACTTGCCTTGCGCTGAAATCAGCGTTTCTATCGAAAAAAGAAAAGAGGAATTAGAAATTTATAGATAGTCCTCGTGACTCGTGCAGTCTGGATTTTTCAAAACCGCTAGGAAGTTTCAAACGTGAGCTGCGTCTTCTCATAAAATGACTCGAACGTTTCGTCAGTATTCCAATTGACCTGATCAGAGGTCCGAATGTCAAATTAAAACTGCATCCTTGGACCTCTGACGAGGTTGAATATAATTCGAGTGAAACGTTGACATTACTCCGTATAAAAGAAAATCAAGCTACATACATATGTCTAAGAATTTGTGTCAGTTTTAACTACTTAATATATAAATTTGTGATGTTTCGAATGGCCTGAATATATTAGAGACTTATAGCAGTGTCGGATAAAAATTTCACTGTTTTTACCGTTAAAACTGTCGGATCGTCTTCCTTTTATTAATGCTTGATTCGAAAGTTTCGTAAATATTTCTTCCTTAACTTTCTACGAAACATAGCTCTCCTAATAATGTGAAAGAAAAGAAAACGCGACTACTCTAATTGTTACGATATAGTATGTACTTCGATCTATAGATCATATTACGATGCCTAAATCATGCACAAAAGAACGTTATAAAAGAGTGATATCGCTCTGTCGAAATTTAAATACAAACGAATCTTATATTTGTGTGTGTGAAGCTTCCAGCTCTGTTTGACGTAATATACGATTACTATATAAGAAAGTGATATGCATGTTAAATCCTTAGTAATTAATAGTGTCGCTACGATTTTCATTTAACATATTGACCGAGCACGGAACATTCGAAAAGAGAAAAGCAAAAATAGTTTCAATATTTCATCGTATCGTATCACCACTTTTATATTGTTTCCTTGATTTTCGTCATTTTTAACTATAATAGAAAAAATTACACGTTTCGAGAGCATCGATCATATCCGCTTACTAATGGTTTTCAAGGATATACGTGATTAAGTACCATAAGATACGAGTAAATATAAAAAAGAAGAATGTATATATAGGTACTTGAGTTATGTTTCTATGTAGTATATATTATGTATATGTACACACATACGCAAAATTATCTATAACATAATTATATATATATATATATATATGTTATATATAATTATATTATATATATATATATGTATGTATGTATGAAAATATATTTTCTAAACGAAAGAGTTTTATAAGTGACCATATTCTGCATACGCATTTGTATGCAGTCGTGTGTATACACGCACAGCGGTTGTGCGTTTGTACATGTATCGTCGAAAGAAAAAGAACGTAAGAAACAATATATGCATATGTAGATATGTATACAAATGTAACGGAGTATATATCGTGTACATTGTATTCGATTCAAAAGTGCACAATCACTTATTTCTTGGTCTACCGAATAAAAAGTTTTATCGAAGATCTAATTTGAAAAATGAAAGTAGTAAGACGGTAGAAAATTTAATATTCTTTTTTAATTCCTATGGACTTAAAGAGTCGGTCTTTTATCTCGTTTAATAACTATCTGCATTTTTATTGTAATCATAGTTATCTGCAGATATCGGATCTAAAGAGAAAAAATTTAGTCGTAGTCGAAAGTCGTACTCTACTTTGTTCATCTATAACCGCAGTACTTACAAAACTACCAAAAATCTAAATTTCTCTTACTATTAAACTCGAGCAGAAAGAATCTCTACGAATTCAATTCTCAAATCAATGTGAACTAACTTGATGTTTCAAACAGTTTAGATCGTGCATGGATGTTGCCATTAAAATCGGGACTATTAGAATAGTACCTAAAGATTATTTATCACTGTACGTAATTAATTTAGCATAAATCTTCACGCGACACTAACATTATACGAATCAATGATTACATAACATTGTTCAGAATTGAAAAATTGTATGAGATTAATGAAAAATATCGATGGCAGCTAATAATCAGAAAAATTGTTCGATTTCATCGTTACATTTTCATATTGGAAAGTTGTTCCTCTTCGCGAGTATGTTTGTTATATTTACGATATCTAAGAAATAATTGAATGTGTACGACTAATCCGGATGTAATGTACAAACACGCAAAGGCACGTACGTGCACGAAGAGTTTGCGCACACGTATATAAGCATACGATTAAATAATGGACAAGAACGTCGCGAGAAACGGAAATATATTGTCTTACAATGATGAGTCTCAAATGCGGGAACTTCCTTTCGTATGTAAGAAACAGAATTAAATTATCGCGAATTGATATTTTTCGTTTAGGATACGTATGAATGCTAACTCTTCTCTACTTCCTTTCTTTCTTGCGTTTTTGTTCGTTGAAAAAATCCCAGAAGGAACCAATATATATGTATATCGTGCAATCTTAAAACCGAATTTAACGTTAACGATAGAAAGTATGAAGAAGTTCCACGCCATATTTTTCATGGTTCTCTAAATGTAATTGTGCTCTTTCGAAGGAATATAACGATCGAAGCTAACGGTGATACACATTTACCATCCATTACAGTTTCATACTCACGATCAGAATTGCATAATTCAAGAGAAAAAAACATATTCCTATGCCACATATTAGATTATATTGCGCACCATATTATTGTTATCGCTATGATTACTCTACGATTTGTATTATTATTATTAATTATTATTATTATTATTAATATAATTATTAATATTATTAATATTTTATTGCTGTAGTTTAATGTCACGTTAGTACAATTCTTGTCATTTCGAGTCGATCGGCGCACACACGCGAACTCTTTGTTTCATGATGAACATGGATCATGATATTATTTATCGTTAACAATGAAAGGAACTGAGTAAAAATAGTATTTGCAATAGAAAGTAATCACGCACAAAGTTTCCTGTGCTTCTCATTCGATAATCGATATATCGTATTTTCTTGAAAATTGATCGTAACTGAACATACGAATCGACCGTCATTTCTTCCTGTTTCTATTCCGAATGCTATTTTGTTCGGGTCTGATAACGAGTTACAGAATTTTACTAGCGTACGTACATAGACGAACGGGGGGAAAATTTTGTGAATACGGTAACAAATAGATGATACGTTGATCGAATATTACACGTAAAGCATAATATACTTGTATGTAGATACTAAAGGAATTTTTCGAAACATATTCTCCCTCGATCGAACAACCACACTATTCATCTAACATTTCAACACGCATAAAATACGCGCTCGTATGTCTTGCGATATAAAACGGTATGTAAACGAACTTTTAAGCGAATCAGTCTCGTTCGTTAATATTACTAAGGTACTTAATTTCTGAAAATAACAGGGTGCAATTTTCTACGGCATGTATTCATCTTTTAATGTTCTAAATGGAACTTCCTTGATTTTGTACACGAAGAAGAAAAGGATTATTTTATAGTCAGACGAAAGAAACTTTGACGAAACTTGGAAATAGCTATGAAAAAGAGAATTTGAAGTTTCTAGCGTCGATTTTCTTTGACATAAATATGTAAATCTCACCATTGAAACGCGAAATGGAATATATGGGCAAAATATTACGTAAAAAAACTTTGACGACGTTCTAAAAATTGTATACAGCGCTTTAAATATACATATATATATATACATATATATATATATATATATATATATATATATATATACGTATACATTGTGTACAAAACAGAAATATAAGCCTCCTAAATAAAATGAGCTGGCCTCTGCAAGCCCTGTTTTACGTAAAAAAAATGTCTTTTTATTTTGTAGCCTTTTTATTCAGAAATATAAAATTTTATATCAATATAAATACATATATTGGTTTTTATTTTTAGCATTACAATTTAATCGTTTTAAATTATATTTGAGTTTAATATCTCATTTATAAAATTTATACACTATTTTGCGAAATGAATTCATATGCTTTTTAAAATATTGTGTGTTATTTGTAAATATTATCTAATATAACAAAAATGATCGTTGATTCAATTTTGAATAACCTTTCTGTGTAACCTATGTGATTAACCTGACATATGTAGAAATTAATGGTGAAAACGTGTTATATTGTTTACTGTAGACTGACAATTTGGTAAACTTACTAACATAATATTTTTTTGACTTCAGTATTTCAGTATTTATTTTCTAATTACAAGCTTTAATTAGTACCTAAATAGTAATGAATATTTTCGGAAATATTAAAGTGAAATCTATATAGACCTGTAATTGAAAGTGTTACTTTCTATTAGGTTATATTTATATTGAATATAACATAAATCTGTTTTCTTCTATCTTAACCAATTTAGTATATTATAATTTTCGGTTTATTAGTGTCTTTTTTTATGTGACTCATCAGTTAGTAATTAAAATTAAATGAAATATTACTAGGTACTTAGCTATTAAGTTAAGGTAAATGTTGATATATAAAAATCTAATATCTTTCTTATAGAATTCTGTATACACATCACTTGACCTTTATTTTGACCTGTTAAAAAGTTTTAACTGAATTTTATGTAACAAAGATATAGTGTAAATAATATAGTTTTACATAGTTCACGATAAATATAAAGTATATAAAATATTATTTTGAATTGTTTGTTAGAGGTAATACAGAAAGAGTGGACTCAATGGATTTGTTAAGAGACAGTGCTGCAGCAAATGAAACGTCTTCTGACAATGAATTTAGAACATCATCGGCTCAAGAAACTAATAAGCAAATCAGAAATATGACAGGAAAAGAAATTATTGAAAATATATTTTTAGCACAAAACAACTTATACAGTCTTACTAATGGATTTATTGAATACATATCAAAACTTGTTGATCTAGATTTGAGCAATAGTGGCCTTCATACTTTACCAAAATCTCTTAACATGCTAAAGAGACTGGTATCTTTAAATTTAAGTAATAATCAATTTTCATCAATCCCAAATGTAATTTGTGAATTATATAATCTTGAAAACTTATGGGCTTCTGGAAATAAAATCAAATATCTTCCATATAATCTAGGAAATTTATCAAAATTGGAGACTTTGTCTTTCAATACAAATCAATTAAAGGATCTTCCAAATTCATTTGCAAAATTAAATCAGTTAAAAGTTTGTCGTTTCAGCACCAATAAATTCAAAAAGATTCCAAATTGTATAGCCAGAGGAATGGAAAGTTTGCAAATCCTTGAGTTCTCACAAAATAATCATATAAACTTAGATATCTATCCTAAGAGTACTAATTTAACCGCATTTTATGCAGAAGAAAATGATATCTGTCCCTCATTTCCAAACTGGATATTGAGCTCCAGCTACAAGAAGCTTGAAACGGTGTCACTGAATAAAACAAGGTTTGAAACGTTCCATCAGCCAACGAAGACATCCATTTGCTATATTAAAAAATTATTTATGAAACAGTGCGATCTCAATAGCAAGACCGTTGAATTCATAATCGCTGGAATGATAAATCTTGAAGAGTTAGTACTTGGAAATAAAAAAGTGCTTTACCAAAATTATTTCTCAATTATGCCCATTAATACAAAAGAAAGACCGTGTAGTCTTAAAGAACTTGACATACAGACAGCAGGGCTTCGACAAATACCCAAAACAATAAAAGGATTTTTTAATCTAATTAACTTAAACTTAAGCTGTAATAATATTTTCTTCTTACCTAAAGAAATTTGTACTTTGAGGAATTTGGTTACATTAATAATAGACAGAAACCACTTGGCAACTCTTCCTAAGAATTTTGGAAAATTAACATCCCTAAAAGAGTTAAAACTATGTCACAATCAATTGATTAAATTACCTTCGAGTATGAAATCATTACGCAATCTGGAATATGTAGATCTGTACGATAATGAATTTGAAGCATTACCAACAATAATACTGTTCTTTCCAAATTTGAAAGGATTGGATCTAGAACAAAATTATTTCTCAACTGAACATATAGTGGTAAGAGTATAAAAGAAACACAATTTTGTAGGTGAAACGGAGCCAAATTTCATTTAAAATCAATTCAACAGTTGACTTCACTTATTTTCAAAAAATTACCATAGGTTTCCTATATTAATGAATTTAATCAATAGCAAACTAGGTGGCATCGTTACAAAAATATGAGAGCAGTTTTGAGAAATTATTGGATGGATTCCATATTTCGTAGTAAATCCTTCCGTGGACGCAAATTGAAGATATTCATGAATAAGTCAAATATCTTGCAATTCCCGAGCTCTTCTGATAGTGATTCAGAATGTTCTTGGAACTCGTAAGTTAAAAATAATATCTGCAGAAATCTTAGCTATATATGTGAATTATTGAGTAATGTATAAATCATGCATTATTACATTGAATTTTCTTTCTACTAAAATATTATTTTTATTTCAGAGCAGACAATGCATATACTAAACGTTGGGATCCTTCGGAAGATTCGGCCGACGAATTTGATCCACACGGTAAAACAAAATTATATGAACTTAATTATTCTTTTCGCATGATAAGAATTTAATTAAAATTGTATGGATGTATCGATTGTTAAACCGAATGCGTTTTAAGACACGTATGAAATTTCATTTAAAGAAGTATACTTCATCCTCATTAATTTATAAAAAATTTATATATCGTGAATAAATCATGTGTCAAAGAGACTAAAGATTATATAAATTAGTGATATATCTTATTTTCAGAATGTAAAAAACCAAAGCAACGATATTATCCCCCATTGACGTTTTATCAACCATATCAGGAAATATATCGTCCTGCGGACTTTCACGAAAGCAAAGTTCAGACACGAGTTAAGAAGATGTTAGAATGTGGAGCTATAGCTAGGCGATCAAGCTATGAGGAAGGTCAATTCGAAGATGCCTGAATTAAAATAGTGGAACGGCATCTGATTTGACGATTATACTTTTAAGACCTTTTTAAGTTAGACGTTTCTAAATGACATATTTTAAATTAAGAGAATATAGAATAATCAAATATCTTCGAAGTTAAATATGTTTAACAGGATAACCTTGTCATAGAGGATACTTCCAAAGTGTTAAATAGCTTACTGTGAGAGGAAAGAAATTTTAGTAATTGATTCTTTGACTTTTTTTTATTCTTATGTTTCATCATTTAATTACTTGCATAATCTTACTTCAATTACAGAAAAACAAATGAGGCTGTTATTGAGATCTCTAGACTAAGCAAATAATTAATTAGATTGTATTTTTATATAATTGCAATAATTGACAAAATTACATTTTCATGTAATTTTACAGAATTAATTCCGTAATTAATAAGCAATAATTTTTGCTAATTAAAAAATAAGCTTATCCGATTAAATAATTTTATAATTATTTTTAATCAATTAAATTAATTTTAATTTAAACACGAAAGTTCAAATATAAGAAAATAGTTAATGTGATTTGAACGAACTAACATTTAATTTCATGATATTTGATTAATAAGAAAGATAATAATAATAACAGTCACACTGCAATTTTTAAATAAGTATGTATACTTGCGTGAGAGAATTGACAAATATTTTTATTTCTAATTACGTTTCACAATGCGACATACATAATTTGTAGAAACAGAGATCAGTGAGTAATTTTTATCTATTCTTATAAACTTATCCATTAACATAAAATAATCAGTTTTTTTTAAAGGGATTTAATGTTACCAAATATTAGTTACTAATATGCGATTCATATGTATTATTTTTATTCTTGTTTAGTTTCTAAGATATACAATTTTCATTTAGTACAGTACAATTTAGTACAGTACATTATTCAATACAGTTCCTACATTGTGCAGTATTATTTTCAATTCTAATATCAGATATGTTCTACTCATATATTGATATATGCAGTATAGAGATTGATATTGATAAACATTTATTTCTTTGTAAATAGTTTTGATGTCAATATTGAAATGTGATATCTAGCTTTATTATTGCACAGTTAAAAGATTATCAATGATATATATACTTTATGACCGAATTTTTATAACCAAAAATTTTTCTAAACAAATGTATAAAACAAAGAGCTCTAAATACATGTCCGTAAAAATTAAATTTGCTCCTATACTATACCATACTATATATAAAAATATAATTTACAAACCATGATATTGCCTAATATTGAAAATAAAATAAAGGAAATGAGAAACACGTGTATGTACAACTAATAACGAATACATCTCTTGCAAAATAAGTCTGTTTTTCATAATTTATTTGCTCACCAACCGTAATTTGTAATGAAATTTATTTAAAAAGATATGAAACAAATTTTCCTGAATATATCATGTCTAAATTATTTGGAATGACTTAATAATGAAATTAACTAATTAATGCCTATTTTTCTTCAAAATGTTATGAATAATTAATTAAAATATTAAATGTGCATTTACAAATGCTCCACAGCGCGTGAAAAGTAAAGTTTGATTTACGGTTTTGCAGTATTAAATATATTATCTCTTATCGTTCTTTAAGAAAATTTAATTTTATCTCTTACCTATACAGATGCTATTTGCTACAACAGTATTTTTGGTAAAGACGATAGTAACCATCAATATCACAATCTCAAAAACTGATTAACGATTAATAGACTATTATTTATACATAGTTTAACTTCTGCAATAATACACATTATATAATAGTATTAATACTGGAATAAAATATATTAGCGTAGTGATACTAAATTTTTACTTTCATTAATTTTTATTATTTAATCGAATCTTAATATTTCTATGATGTTACTCTAATAAATTTTCTTATTTCCTCCTTTTTCCCCCCTCGACTATTTTAAATATTTGTTCTTAAGTAATATTTAAAGCACTCAAATAACAAATGCAATAGTAATTTATTTACATGTCTCTTTGAAACATACATTTGAGAGTTGTTTTGCTCTCTTTGATTCTTCTTTCTTCCTTCTCTTTTCTTCCTTCTTTCTCCTTGCTTTCCACTTGCGTATTTCTCTCTTCTCACGTAATATTCTGTCTGTACACACGTAACTTGAATATAACGATATACATAATACGAGTTTAAATATAAAAATCGTATTCTATTTACCTTTAGAATTCAACGTACATCTACAACATTTACATTGGTCTTTTTGAACAATTTGCGGTATTTTTTCACATTTCTTCGCGGCTACGTTCTCCAAAATTTTCCTTGATTCAGAATGAAAGGAATTGTTACTAATAACTCTATAACAAGATGCATCACGTTATTTTAAGTAAGATTATTAGGATAAACGATCGTGATACATCCTGCCTATATTCAAATTCTATCGTACCAGGATTCCTCCTTTTTACGCACTTCCTATCCCGATTTTCCTGATCCTTTTCCTTTTTCTGACAGCTTCTCTGAAAGAAGCTGAACCGTTGTCTTTTCTTTTCTTCTTTCTTCGGTTGATGCACACAACTCACACTTTTCATAGAATCGTCAGTACAAATTCGATGATCCGCTACGTAATGTGTTTGATAATTTCGATCATATATTTCACATTTTCCTGTGCAAGCTTCCTCAATATCCGAACAAGCACATACATCTTCGTCGTTCCATTCCAAGCAATCGGTGAAAGTATCCTTATCCTTTTTATTTTCGTCCCAGACGTACCTGAATTCCGAATATACAAATAAAAAGAATTTATAAAATATCATACTGAAACTAACCGAATATCACACATTAAATCAATTTATGGCATTATGTAAAATTATTTATTTTGCAGAACTATCTCTATGTTTTAAAGAGATTGGTATAGATAGGTATGCTTTTTCTAAAATTAATTCGTCTCAATTGATTATTGTATACAAGATACAAGAATGATGAACAAATTTTGTACATCGAAATTAAAAGAACATACAAAGTAAATTGCTGTAGTTGCAGTTAGATCAGGAAATGATCAACTTGATAATAAAGGAAAATATGTACGTTGACAAAAATCTACGATCAGATTACGCTTAGGTTTCTCTACGATAATTACTTGAATCGCGTACCGCGTGCCTTCGGAACATTTCGCTTGTAATAGATGTAAACAGCGACAAGGCAAATGATAATAAAGAATAGAATGAACAAAAGTAAACACCAGACCGATGTGTGCGCGATGGAAATAGTCTTCTTTGAGCAATGATTTTCTTTCTTTTTTAATTTATGGTTCTCCTCGCTAAAAGAAATGAGAATTACAAGCTTGAACAACATTTATTACGTTCGAAGTATATTTAATTGCAAAATAATAGATTGAAAGTAGAAACTAATCGAAAGTTTTCGACAGAAAATTGTTGCCAATGATTGTACTAATTTTGTTGGCTTGAATAAGTAAGATAGTTTCCTGAATTATAGTTGGCAATTATTTCATTATATGGTTAATCATTCTAAAGAAAGACAATTAAATTGAAAATTCTTACAGCGCAGTATGTGCCGCTGCTACCATTCCCTTTTGAACTCTTTTGTTTTGCGTATTTCGATCGTATTCTTTATGTGCATGACGCACACGTTTTTTCTTTTCCTTTCTCTTTTTCTTTTTCTTCCTCTTTGCATGATTGCGTAAATTTTTGCCCGTTTCTGAAGCATGCCTTCTCGACAATCCGTGTCCTAGAAATCCTAACGTATCTGCCGTATCGTAATCCCCTGTGTTAAGGGATTTGGTCAATCTGGGATTTTCTCTCACATACTTTGCCAGATCGGGTCGTCCTAACCATCTTAACGTCATTTCCATCGCTGCCCGTCCATTAGGTATCATATTTGCTACGAAAAATTTCATTGTCTATGTCGTTTCCTTTTAAACTTTATTTTTAAGAATTCTTTAAAATTTAAACAAAGTATTAACATTACGCGTATATCGTAATTTGAATTATTTATCGTTTCATCATTCGTTATTCTAATTTAAATATCTAAAATCTTCGTTATTGTAGTATAAAGGATGATTAACTATATTTTTCGCGAATGTGTTCAAACTTAAAGAAATACCAGTTATATTGTATAGAAACTGAGAGGATCATATCCACGCTTCTTTAATATAAAAAATATAATAAAACAGCATAATCGAATAAAACAGTTTCATACGATATACACATAACGAATACTATACTATAAAAATAGCGGTTTAATAACAGATTCTTCATCGGTTAATTATTTAAGTTAATTCCATTTATTAGGTTTTACTTGGAAAAACATTGTCCCATTGTTCAAGGTCAAGAAGACATTCCTTCGACGTAATTGGCATACGACTTAAGTCATCACGTTGAATCTCGTGTTTTCTCACGTTACGTTCCGCTCTTACTGGAGTTATTTCGTATATAGCTTGTATAAGTTGCAAACATTCTAAGGGGTTTAATTTCTGTGACAGGTAGACGAGCTCGTTTTCTTTTATATTGGCGATACATCGAACCAAAAATTTGTCCTTGTAAAACAATATCATCTATCTTACACAGTCTCGTTTTAAAGGATATTTATTACAAAAGCATTTCAAAAGCAACTAATTTTTATAGTACTCTCTTTAAGGAAACTATCGAATATTCCGCATTAATATTTTGCTAATATATTTGTTCCCTTTTCCAAAAGATTTGCACGCTTTTATAAGAGTAGAGAACTAATATCGGGAAGATCACAGGTTGGGCTTCTAAGAAAAGAAAATTTCTCAAAGGACACGAGCATGATATCGTGCAGTTGAAAAATCATTTGATTATCTTCACACTGTCTTATCAGTGTATCGTCAACGCGTTCCATTGTATGATAAGATAAGATATTGATTTGTGCTAAATCTTCCAAAACCCCTCAAACTCCTTCTACATAGATGCTCACCTTATTCTCCGCTAAAACCACAATCAAAATGTAAATCGAGCATACAAGTTTCATTCTAAAATGACCACAGGTGAAATTCACTATGAATCGGTGAATTACATTTTGCTGTCAGACGAGAAAATAGTCGTTTCAATGCTATCGATTACGAAGCGACTATGACATCTTTCTTCAGCCCCAAATGTTTTAATGGATCAATTCGAAAGATGATCTCTTTGACAAATTATTTAATCGTGCAACGTTAAACACTATATTCATGGCACACGTATGAGCGTTTGTGAGACACATTAACTTGAAACATGAAGTTGGATGTAAAAAATATTTCAGAGTATTATGTTTGTTCTGTGTCGCTGTTCTTGTATAGTTAATAAACTAAGGACAATTCTGTACCACTCTTTTACTAAATAGAATTGTCAGTTATGTTGAATAGTCTGTTAAAGGAAATATCATTTCTAAGGTTCCATCCCTTTTATTACTTCAGTGTTGCCTCGTTCTTTGATAATGCTATTTCTCACACCTTCTGCTATCTTAACCAATCAATTCTACTTATTACAGAATATTGAGAAGATTTGACTTGAACATAAAAATCATACAATCGATATTACTTTTCCGAAGACTGTAATGAATTAACGTAAAGCATGTAAC
Organism: Bombus pyrosoma; assembly: GCF_014825855.1. Lineage (NCBI taxonomy): Eukaryota > Metazoa > Arthropoda > Insecta > Hymenoptera > Apidae > Bombus > Bombus pyrosoma. Next base: position 14,497,639 of record NC_057776.1, read on the forward strand.
GAAACTGTGTTAATTCGTCGAAACTCTCGATGAATTTAAGAAACGTATTGAAAGATGCACTGTTTCTTCTTCTGCTCAACCTTACCTGCTCCTTCCTCCAGGTATGTTGTATTTATTTTTAGGTAGATTGTTCAAATAAGACATGTTATAAAGCAAACAAAAATTCTAATTGAAATGATAAAATAACTTTGTAATTTTATGAATTCATATCTTCGTTTTGTTGATGCGAAAATAATTGTTACGTAAAGCATAATCAAAACGATTATTCTCATTATATAACCTGATCCTCTTTCGATCTCATTATCGCCGTTAATCCAACGTTTTCCCAAATATTCATCGAAGAATCAAAATGCTGCAAATCGTTCGTTATCTGTTATAATTATTCTTAAACGAATCAACATGACAATTTTGTCTTAAACAATGATCGAAGAGTGAAAGTCAATAAGACTGTAAGTCCCACAACAAAAATTTTGTGGAAAACAACGTCTTGCTTGCCAAAATGTTAAAAGGCTAAATGTTAAAAAGGCTACGATCGCCAGTACCCGCGACGAGTGATGAAAATAATAATAACGTCTTTTCGGAATCAAAGACGCAATGCTTACGTTCGAGCACGAGGAAGCAGCTCGTTGGCACATGGCATCTTACAATCTAATTTAAGAAGCCGACCGTGCAATGTATACGAAATGCTAAAAACGAATTATGGTGATAACGTTTCTCTTCGTATTTACTGAGCTTTTTTAGGAAAGAAAAAATTTTTTTCAAATGGCACTTACACTCTTTTTTACTCCCACTCTTCAGTTATGATACAGGACAATGTACAAACACAGTTGAGATTGTCAACAATTACAATGTATTGCTTTTTACTTCGCAAAGATCATTACCGAGGTTGATGTACCAGAATTGCAGCTGTTAGCGTCAAATTTGAAGCCCGAAGAGTGTGTGAAGCTCGTGTCCTTAGATTCTAATAGTAAGTAAATATTACATTCGCGAATTAACGCTATACCCTGTATACCTTTTTATACATTTTTCCGAGGAATAGAAATATTATAATGGTAACTCTTATTTTTAAATGTAATTAATTACAATCCCAACACATACCTCATACGTATAAAATATTTTTGTTGTATGATTGCAACTAATAAATCGCTTCTAATGTACAGAAGTTTCTTATGCCTATGCGTATATTACGTATAAATGTTCCATAGTCGATTTTTTTTTTCTATTAATTTGCTAAAACATTTCCAAGAAATATTTATACATATACACAATAATATGGAAAATATAGCTGGTGAAAGTGATATATATGATTTTGGCAAATATCATAAGCAAATATCAAGATTACTCAATTACTAAATTTGTCCGTATTACTTACTGTAAAAAGTTCTTTTCTAATATTCGTAAGGTTTTCAAACGATTAAAAATACAGTGTGTAAGGTATCGGATGATATTATAAAATATTGTAACAGCTCAACTATCGGAAGCGCAAATACAAAAGTTAGCTCGAGAACAAAATTGCTTTCGAAGACTAGTGAAATGGGTTTGTCAATTAAGAACGGTTACGAGGAACACGTATCCGATCTTGAACAGTCTTCTTGAACGCATCGGAAGGAGGGATTTAATCGCGTGTCTCGCAGAACTCAGCATGAAAACTTCCAAGTCACCGAAAGTAATTCGCGAAGCTCAGGCGGACGATTTGGAGTGAGTTATCGTCGTTTAACGAACAAAATAAGCTTTAGATATAACTCAGGCATAGTTTTTAAGAAGATATGCATTATAATTCCTCAAATAGCAATTTCGAAATTTTCAAATTGAATGACTCTTAATATTTAACATTAATTCGTGACAGTGATCAATAAGAATGGATGATAAAATGTAACAGCGATAATCGTATAAATGATTATAACGGTGAAATATAATTTTATCAGATAATTGAATTTTTATCGAATAACACCGATAATTGGTAAATAGTAGAAACGAGTTCACATCAACAATTAGAAGCTTGCTAATATCATTATAGATTTTCAAATAACTTGCCAAACTATGTACGATCAACGCTAATAAGACTTCAGCAATGAAAGTTTTACACAGTAAAAGAACAATTCGTTGTTTTCATCGACAATCGTTCACTATGGAATAGATGGAAACAGTTGCCAAAGTTAGGATTTGAAAACATATTTTTTGAAATATTTTGGAAACTAGAGGATATAGGAAATAGTATTTAGATTTTGTTTTTAGATAAAAAATTCAATCGTAAAAGAAATTTCTTTAAAAATACTCGTTTAAAAATTTGTATCTTTTTGATCATTTTTCTTTGCTGAATGCTAATCGATATTCATAAAAAATTCGCATATATATACGGTGCCGATGATTATAAAAATAGCCTACGTTCAAGAATCTAAGAAAAGTGAGTTTATCGTTTATTTTTGCGATAAATCTACCTACGTTACAATAATTTGAAACCATCCTTGCAAAGTAGTAGATATCGAGCCACTGCATTGAGTTGGTTGTTGCGTCGTTAAATAGAATCAAACGCAAAGCTTTAAATATCTCGAAACGATACATCTCGAATATATAACTTAGGCCATTTTCATAATCGCTGGCATATACATAATAGGGAAGAATGCTAAAACTGAGAATATAATGTCTTTTTAAATTTTTCATTCTTCATCGTATCGTCCATCGTCGTATCATATGACAATAATTATTATATATAGATAATTAAACGATTCTAACAATACCATAATATTTTCTTCGCGGAAGATCTTTTATTTTGTCCTCCGTCCTTATCACGTTACAGATAAACAATTTCGAAATTTTTTCTAAATATACTCGTGACGCAGGCGATAAAACTACAAGAAACAATACTACGCGCATTCCTAGAATACCCTTTGCGATACTACGATATACATACGTTCATTTAATTTTATCACGCTGTCTTTTTCATTCTGTAACATTCCTCAGCGAATACGAAGGAGTCGCGACAACAGCCACGCTGAAAGAGAAAGATAGTAATACAGAACCTCAACTCTCGGAGCAGATGATTCAGAAGATCAGTGGTAATAAATGTCACATTTTGGCTGTAATAACTCCTCTTTAATCTTAATGTATTACGATCGTTCGCAGGACGTACTACTATCAAACTGTCGTTGCACAGCGCAGGCATCGTTCTCGCTTCGATCATACTCGTATCTTGTTTATGTACTTTACTTATAAGGAACAGACTGATGAAACTATTCGATAGAATACGAGGGAAGAAGAAGAAAGGGTGATTATAATTATTCTAATTTGTTCTTCAAATCGATACGCTCCGGGCAATACCAAGTAATACTGAATACCAAGAAACTATTAGAACATTCGTAAAAATCTTGTATAAATCTATTATGCGTTATACGAGATATTTTGAAAATTATTACTGTAATAACACCTATAACCATCATGATCATGTAGTAAAGATTGGAACAGTTCTAAAAATGTAGCGTAGAAGCTGCAAGATATTTAGTGCAAATATATTTCACGAAGATTACAAAAGTATTTAAACAATCGATTATACGTTATATTAATAAGCCTTAATATTTAATGGGAATATCTTTAACACTAATTGTACGTCTGAGACCTGATCGTTAACGCTATGCTATTGCTATGCTATTGCCATACGCTAATATATTTGTATGTTTGCAATAAATAACTTGTAACTTCTGTATACGTGCATATTTAGATCTGAAATTTTAGCAGTACGATAATGAGAATCGTGTCGCATCAAAATGCTAATATTTCACAATGTTTTACGCAATCCATACGATACACATATACGTCAAAGTTTTCTATGACAAATATTCAAATACTTTCACGATCCACTGAACATGAAAAAGCAAATGAAAAATGTAGAGCATCATTTTCTTATACCAAGCTTAACTTCTCAATAGATCGATGCTGAAGTTTCGTTAAATACGATTTCATTCTGTACTACATACGTGCTTACTCGTGCTTACATATCAACATTGGCATTTGAACTTATCGCATTAGATAGCAAAGGATGAACAACGAAATAGAAGTATTCTTTGACAAATAATCTTTTTCCTTTGTTAATGGAATGATTGTTCGAAATGATCGCCTTTGTTCTGCCAATATTATTGTGCCATGCTTACAATATTTTTGTGAACGCATATCGGAATATTTTCCATCTTCAAATGTTTAAATACAGAAATAATTTTCTTATTAACTCATTCTGATTCATACAGTTAACGCGTCACCACGAGGAAAATTCTATTAGAGTTAAGGCCGAAAATTATGATAACTGAGCTATTTGACCATTATAAACGATTCAACGCGAGTAAATATTTAATAATTTAATAACAAATTATTCAAATTATTTTAAACTTAACCAATGTTTTTATCAAAGTGTAGCGATAATAATCTATCTTGTTGAAGAAATAAATTTTTTTCATTTAAAAAGTAATAACATATAGTCTGATCAACGAGACGAGACAGTAAACAAAATTTAATTGCTGCAGCTGCAACTTTTGGCTGACGACTAATGAAACGTGTATCGCTAATAATAATAGCGGCTACTACGAAGTAGTAACATAATAATAGTAGTAGCATATTTTCTAGTAATTCGAACAAATTATAGTCAAAGACGTGCATGCTCGATAAACGCGTAATGCGGATTTATTCGAAAATGAAAAAGTCCTATGCAACTACAATTGTCACTCTACATTTTGAATTTATTTTTTCATATAGATTTACTCTTCCTCTAGTTTTACCACTTATTCGAAGATATTCTACGTAGCGAACTTATCGAGTAATAATTGTTTTCTGATCAGTAAATTTATCGCGATCGGAGATGACATAGAGGATGTGTCTAGAAGTTACTTCATTCGAAAGCCACGAATAAAAAGGAAACGACCTCCGTCGTACGAAATGGTGCACACAGCCACGCAGAACACCGCGCCACCTCCATCTGTACCACAGGAACCGGAAGAACCAGAGCCGATGGCTTGTTACAGATGTTACAAGAAGAAACGGAAGAAAAGCACCAAAAGACCGAAGAGATGAAACACGTAATTAAATGTACCATTTAAGATAAACATGAAAAGGCTTCTGCATGGATTGTATAAAGCTCTCATTAATCTTTGCAACGATCGTACACTGGCTCACGAACATTTACTATAACAAGTTTTCATCAACGCGCAATTTGTTGGAATTTTGATCGTAATTATATTATTGGTCAAATTTGAAACTAATTTATACGCATAGTATGATCTCGAGAACCAGTGGATGGATTTTCATGCGATTTTCACCATTTTTAAAAAGCATTTCTCGAGTAAGATTCAGGTTCGTGAAACGTTACCCTATGACAAAAGGAAGCAGGAGTCGAAAATATTTATAAACCAGAGACAATTTACGACCATTCGCAACGCAACGGTGACCTTCTACGTTGGAATTGTATTTTGTTTAGAATCGCTGCCACTATACATATAACGAGGTCATGCGATCCCCCCTCTCCAAGCAGCGTCTTTTTCTCTTCGGCATACGGCATGTCAGAAACTGCTTCGCGACGATATTGTTTCACGGACTATAAAACGTTTACCGAGCCAATAGAAATTCACAAAATCGTCGTTCATATGATCGAAAAAGATTGTATTAAGGTTCAGGACAAAGACCGATCATATGAGCTGGTTAGAAAATATATGTAGAAGCGACAAGATATTTATTGCAAACACGCACTTAGTAACTTAGCATACAACAGCAATGGTGGTTTTAAATATACGATTAATGCTAGAGATGATCTCATTAAATACTGTAGTTCCCTAATATAATTAATAATTGACCGTTTAAATACTTTCACGGTCTTTGCGAAATGTGTACTTGCAACAAATATTTTGTGACTTCTATATCTCTCCATTTTCAGGTACATTCCAAATTTCACAATTTTTTTGTACAACTCGCGTATGTCCATAAAAAGTTTCTTTAAATATCCAGGTACTTCCATGAGTCACTGTGTGTCTATTTCATAAAATAGATTTTGTCATTCGACCATGTATAACTCCAGCAATTGCAAATTACCGAATGATGAGCGAATCGTCCGAAATTCGTCAGAGTTGATCCGTCTTATTCGAAACTCGTCGAAGTCCGTCAGCCGTGAAATTCGCCGAAGTTAATTTCTCGCGAAACAAAACAAAGAACGGTCATTTTATGTCGCCGTTTCGAGACGTTTCGTTTCGTGGACCTCGCAATGAAAGAATTATCAAGGACGCACAAATGGCCCACAAGGTTAAGCCTCATCGTTATTCTACTGCGATACGATGTCTTCGGCACGATCGACGTCAATTTAAACGAGCTGGAATATTTAGCCGCACGACTTAATCCTTTCGAGTGTCGACGCTTAATAGCTGCGCTTCATTATATTACTTACGATCTACCGAACAATCTCGCAGCTGCTGGTAAATAGGTCAATGATCGAATAGAATACAATAGCGACCATATCGGTTCTTCTTATTGGAAGAAATATATTGTAATTGTAAAATCAGTCGAAAATTGAAGTATATCCATCTCGAGTGGTATAATGAAGAGATTGATAGACACGTCAAGAAACATAAGCTTCGATTTTAATCGAGATTTACTTACTAACTTCTTCAATTCTTTCTATTGCTTCTAGGTGGGATTCAAGTCGGCAGATTGTTATAACTAGATCGTGAAGCGAATATTTATTTATTTTGTACGTATATGAAATCACGTAGAATGTACATAATACTCAAAAATACTCTCGTGTAACATCGGACACGTAAAAACGATAAAAAAGAGTTCGTATAAACGCATGCCTTATTTGATTGCGTTTGTGAGCTATAGCAAATTTTATGTTGGAATAATTTGCGACGTTGACAGCGTCGAAATACTTCGCGAGAGAATCGAGCAAGGCTTTCAGAAAATCAAAACCTGGAGAAACAGGAAGGGTAAGAATGGGTCAATGGGTAAAATGTCGCTGGGCTTGTGTTCGAATGCAAGAAGGGCATTTTCAATGGGGTATACGAATTTCTTTTTATCGTTCATGTGCAAAATCTATCGCCGAAGTAAGTCCCCGATGCTATAAGACACCCTGTATTTAAAATATCCAAAGTAGATATAGTATAGTCTAGTTCGTTATAATATTTAGCGAGTGATACAAATTTCTGCTTGTGTTTCAGTTCTTTAATCGTGTTTATAAAGATGTAAATTTGCATAAACATCTGCGATCTAGTTATGACTACGTTCGTATTTACGATAATCTATCTGCTTGTTTTAATTCGAGATAATTCTGAATTACATTTCGAGTCAATTAAAAGTACTTCAATAACGATTACTCCAAAACAGCATATTGTGTATATTTAATATTATATTATAATACTAATGCTAATTAATTATTATATTTACTATATTGCTATATATTACGATATTAGTATTATAATTATACTAAATATAATAATATTATATGTGTTATACTACTTCCATTAAAAATAATAACTCGTTTTTAATGGCTGATTGAATACTATTGATAATCTTGTGAGGAAGAACGTAACGTGGACGACGATATCCCTTGCATCCGCCATCTTTTACACTGGAATAGTTCTCCAGCTGAAGGCAAAGGAAACACTCACGAGATTTTAACCCACAGACTTCGTCAAATAAATCGAAATGATCTGGCAGACTGGTTAGGAAAATCCTCGTTCGTGCAAATAGGGAAAGATCTCGACAGGGCACTGGTAAACACGTTCGATGAACTCGTCAAAGAAGAAACGGAATTGCCGTAAGTTTCGTGTAATTGTATGAAGATGAACGACTTAATCTTAATAATCTTGATGAAATTTTTCTATTACCGTTTAAATAACGTTTGAGTATAACATATCGGTTTAACAAATTTTTCTTTCGATAGAATAAAACACGCTTTAAGTCTCACAGAATACAAATACTAAGTTCCTTTTCTTCATCTAAATAAAAATTCCATTTAGTAGGACCGAAGAAAAATCCTCTCTATAATACTATCATAATGTAGTTTTATACTTTATTTTAAGTAGACACTATTCCGAAATTATTTTCATATTTTATAATCAACTTGAGAATATCAATTATACATTCTTTTACAATCTTGAACTTTTAGTGTATCATCCTCAACAAATAAAAAATATGAATTGCCATCACCTCTATATCTATTTAATAAAATGTAATGTTTCTTTAAAAATAAAAGCATCATAACCATGAACAGTCTTGATTGCCAGTGGATTTGCATTTATCGTTTCAAATTTCACAGTCATCCAGTAACGCTTGAATCGTTCAAACGCCATGAAGAAGAAGATCCTTGGCTACAAATTGATGTTATTCTCATGGCAACCTTATTAGGACTACTAGGAACCCTACTGACACTGATATGTTACACAGTATTGCAAAGGATCAGACAGCACTTTCGCAAAACCAAGTACAAGTACGATTATTATTCGATTATCATTTTCCGCATATTTTTGCCGTGTTATAGATACCAATAACAAAAATTGTCCATTTGTTTCGTGTTTCGTTTTACACAAATATATATATGCAGGATGCGCAAAAAAAAATGGGGAAAATACTTTGACATAGTGTAATACTCATGAAAACAAGCAAAAAAAGGTCTTAATAAACATGGGTAGAAAAACTATTAATTTCAATGCTACGAAATATTTTTCTCAATAAGACATTACCTCTACGGTATATAATCATATGCCTCTCGTTCATTCAACACACACTTCGACACATTTTTTCATACAATTGTGTACACGACTATTGTTTTACTTATATACTATACTTTTGTACATTAAGCGATAACTATGAAACGGATAGTTTTTCAACCCATATTTATTGAGAGATTTTTCACGAGTATTATATACTCCTAAAGCTTTTCCCCGACTTTTTTTATGCACCCTTTATATATCCGTGCTTAATTTACAGAAAATTAAAGCAGCAGGAAAGTGAAGACGAAGAATATAAAGTGCAAAGGGAAAGAAGAAAGAAGAAATACACTACTGAAGCAAGCAATGTAGCTACTGATTATATACATCCAGATAGCGATAGCGATACGGATGCTGATTAAAAAAATCGTTTAGTGGTTATACACTTGCTATATCATATCTTCGCCTTCGAATATTTTTGAAAATAAGGCATCGATCGCTTTGTCCCAAGCGACTTCCAACTCGGGGGTGAATTTCGATCCAAACGCGCCCCTCATTGCGTCCAACACCACTCCTTTCAAATCCTGAAATGTAACATAATGATAGTATGTAACGATCGAGTAATAAATAATAATAATATAGAACATGTACGAAACATTTCATTCGTAAGATAATGTAAGGGCGATATTCTGTATTATTCAAATTTTTGTGTCTGAATCATGATCTCATTTCAATTTTTGACTTTTTGAGGTATAATAAATTTAATTTCTAATAGCTTTGCTATTCGAGACACTTTTAAGTTTAATGTTTTAGTAGAATTTCTATCAAAATATTGACGCATATACATAACAATCATTTCATTTTTTTTTTAACTTTAAATTTGCTAACGACAAAAAGATACAATTAGGTCAAAAATAGCTCTTATCGTTAATCATTTTGAAGAGAATATCAAACTTTAAACCCTAAGTTACCTAAGTTATTACCTAAAAAAACTGCAATATTTACTAACACAATTCAAGAATTATTGCAATACTCTGTAATTCTATAATACTTGAAGATTGAAACACGTTAACCTCGCTATGTTAATGTTGACGAGACTATTGACAATATCTTTCGTCTTAAAGATATTACCAATAACCTATCACCTTTTACACTCTGCAGTATTAAATTCGTTGACAACAATTATCGATTTGTACGGCCTAAAAATCTTCGATATCTAATCAAATAATTGATATGGTACCCAATAATTAGAAAATTATCGATAACAAAATATTAAATTAATATATTAATATTAAATATTAAATGATTGAAGAAATAATCGATATTGAATTATTTCTATTTGAAAACGCTTAACGTTCTATCTTACTTCGGTTGTCGATACAACGTCAGTCTTGGTCTTGAAGCTATCATTATCAACGCGAACAACCTTGCTCGTCACATCTTAATATCCGGAAGTCTGCAAGCTATCGTTGATGCATGTTAAAACCATCCAAGACTTCCGGTTGCAAGTTTTGACCTTGTAGAAAAATGTTTCGTCAGCGTCATTTCAGTTTCAATGCATTTAAAGTGGCAGTCTTAGTGAACGATAGCGCGGATTGTAGGGTCTGATATTTTCCTCCCATTTCTTACAGTTAATAGTAATGATATTCTACAATTTTTCGATGTGGCGATAGACTAATTTGTTTTTAATAGTTAATTGCTTGCATACTTAAAAAAAAGCAAAATGTGGAATATACTTAGAAGAAAGAAGAATTATTATATCAAAAAAGGAGTAATTATTCTATATTATCTCATCCTATGTGACAAAGATAAAAGTCAATCAAACTCAAAATTAATATTTTAACAAAAAATACTGATATCGATGAATAAATCAAATTGTGATTGGTTTTATCATCTTCTATTGATCATCCATACCTTTGCTGTTACGTATACGTATAGCGATAATGATGTCATACGATATTCAGCGATAAATGATGACTTTAAAGTTTTGTCTCTACCGAAGGAACATCGACGACTATCAATTTGCGCAATTAATCTAATCGAGTTTTTATATCTGATACATAATGATAACATTGCAAGAGAAATATTTTCGCAATATTGAACGGCGATATATTTGGAGCTAGAATTAAGGTACACGTATAGCTCAAGAGGAATATTTATAATACATTGCACTATATCATGCGTTTATTAAAAAGTACAAGAGGTAAATTAAGAAAAAAAAAAATTTGTGTTTTTGATCTTAGTACACGGACACTCTACACAAAGATAATAATTGTTTGAATAATTTTAATTATTTTATCATCCTCAAAATTTAATTTATTCTACGTTATTGTCAATCTCTATGTTATTTAATAATAATACGACAACTACTTCACCAATTACATTTAATAAATAAATTATTAATGAGGGAATTCATAAGTTACACAAGTAACGTTAACAAGATTAAGAATAAAAAGCTTAATCGGACATGTAGTAGTTAAAAATAAGACAGACTTACAATAAACTCTTGTCTGCCCTGACCACGTCGTCCATGTCTCTTGCCAGTGGTATGCAATATCGCATCCATCAAGTCAATATCATCCAAAGCATCGATCGCATCGTTCAATGTACTCATAATACCCTGACAATGAGCGTGAAACTTTTTATTACCTACTAAATCATCTGCCGGAATATCCTTAAACGGAGGGAAAGCTCTATGATGCTGAGGAAATCTTTTAAAGTAACTGAAACAAAATAATCCCGTATACCTATACGTGACACACGCTTCATCGGACAAGAGTTTCCATATTAAAATTGTATCACATTATCTCTTATATGGTAGTATAAATATTTCAACGATCAATATTTTATCTTATCGTTAACACAGTGATCAAATTTCGACTCTAACAAGTATTGCAAAATGTTATAACATTGCATAATTAGCGCCAAAAAAAAAAAAATGATGCAATACGTATTTATATACATTATCTTACCTTATCATAATATCTACGCCAACTTTTACCGAATTAGCACGCAATACACCCCATGTTTCTCTTATAAGTCTCTTTTCTTTATTAGTCAAACCAAGTTTCGGATCTAAAACGTCATCGTCTGGATTGCCGAGAAAATAGGTTAGCACAGAACCCATTTTAAAAGGTGCCTCGTACTTTCTTTGTTGTCAGCTTTATCTGTTTACGATCTTTCTATCGACACACTGTAGTTGGAATTTATTGTATTATAACTTCATTATTATAGTATAATCGATTTATTATAGCGAGTATTTGTTGTACCTTCAGAATTGTGTGCTATAACACTACACGTGTCACATATATGCGTCGACTGGAATATTGCTAGTAATAGATTATTACTAATAAAAATCAAGTAACATACTACTTTGTCTTTTTTTTCGTCTTTGATTATGCAGATAGATGAAGATATTGATAATATGTAATCGTTTATTTCCACTGATGACTGGAAGAGTTGCTTGCGTAACGGTAACTCGAAAACGACTGTTCTTTGGGCCGAAGTACATGTTGCTTTTAAGTGGACTAGCCCACTGATAATGATCGTTAAAGGTAAAAATAGCAGGAACCAACTTTCAATTTCTCACGTACGATTTTGTAATGGGGAATCGCATCAAAGAAAAATGCTATTCTGTGCGAATACCGAAATATTTTGGAAAATAGCTTAAGGGCTAATAGTTTTAGAGCTATTTCTTTTAATATAAATGACTGTTTGCAGCGTTCATAGAAAATGTATAAGGAGTGTTCAAACTATGTGTAAAAAATGTATTAAAATTTATTGAAGTACCTGTGGAATTTATAAAATAAATGTATTGTATGAGATTGTGCTAAATATAACGGTAATAATAATTTCGCGATAGCCCTAATAATTGTGAACGTTCTAATACATATTACATAACAAATTTAATGCGCTATTACATAACTATACTATTATGTAACAAATATTAATATCAATAAAATAGAATTCTAGTATTAACGATACGTATGCTCTGAATTATGTTTTGATTTCATTACGGTCTTACAATTAACTAAATTAACAGTTTCAGTAATTTCTTGTCTTTGTTTATACTTTGCTATCAAGAAAAGATAAAATAAAATAACATTTTTTCAAACCAAATTAATTTCGATGCTACGTACAAATAGAATAACTGCTCTGAGGACGCTAATGTATTGCTTAATACTATTATACTTAATAATAGAGTAAAAGTAGTACGCCAATAATATAACTGTCCAATAATAGCCTTGTCCAATAATATAACTATCATGCTTTTTTGACCGCAGCACAATCTGAGCAATTATTACATTGAACATTCAGAAAATTCAACTATAATTCTTTCTGAATAAGGAAGTGGTTTTATTTAAATCTGCAAGCAAATGAATTACGTACACTAATTTTATGCTGAAACGTATATATTGATTTTTCCGTTTAAGTCTTGCTGACTTGGAAGAACGAAGTTATAGTTATAAAAGCATAAAGTTAGCAAGTAACAAGAAATCTCGGCGTAACATTTTAAGATATATTGTATATACCTAACGGAAAAGAATATATAGCAGTAACTAATATGGTTGACTTGGAAATATCTAATTATTATAAGAATATAATTTCAAAATTAATTAATTAATTTTGTAAAATTATGTAGACTTATGATTTGTGACACTACAATCGCCATTGAAAGACAGTTAAATATTTCAATTTCTTCAAACTTTAATTGGCATTTACAGCTTTTCTGTTTGATAATTAATCCTACCTATGGAGAATAACGAAAAGGAATATTCTCGCTTTATAGAGAGTCTCATTAAATTACTAGCCATGTCGATGAATTACCCTAGAGAATGATAGTTTTTAAGGCGATTTCATTCGAGATAAGAACATCTAACATCGAAGACGATGTCATCTATCCAAGAACTATATCTGATAGATAATGATAGATTATTAATATAAAAATTAACGTAGTGTATAAAATATTACTGATAATACTACTGAGTATAACGATACAATGAAACAGCGCGTTCTACTATAATAAACAATATTATCTAGGCAAAAAGTAATTGATAATTTTATTGTCGATTATATCTATCATATATATCATAGACAATGATGTAAACGCTGCAAAAGGGAAACCAATTGATATCGCTAATATACAACTCTGTGAAGATCGTCGTTGCTTCTTGCGTGGAAAAATATCCTTATCTGATTTTGAGTAATCGAGAAAGTTTATAAAGTGGATAAATCGTAGCAGCTAGTATCAGACGTTTAACGTGTCCCAGAATTGCACCAATGTTTCAATAGTGACCAGTCTCTGCATCCCTTAAAAAATTATATATTGTTTTATTTACAATATTTTGTAGCAGGTGAGTAATTATTTCTTACATTAACATTTTGGAGTGGTCGTGCGTCTCTTCATATACTTCCAATGGCGTTCCGCTTCGATAGTATTTTCGGTTCATCACGTTCTATAATGTTTAATATCGAATCGCAATGCTTGTGATGTGAAACTTGTGCAGAATTTCCAACGTTCCACCTTCTTCTTCTTCTTCTACAAACGGTGCGCTTCGCTTATAATGTAAATGTGAATAGTCTTCTATAGAACTCTAGATGACACTTGACCCCTCTACTTATCCTGGAATTCAGTGCTTTTGATTGCACGCGAAAAATACGCGTCCCGCCTGGTTAGATCGGCATCGTACAAGTATTATGACACAATTCGTACTTAGTTTAATCATCTTCCTCTATGATCGGCCACGCTCAATCACCTGTTAATCGAATTGCTCTTTCTGCAATATTTATTGAAGAAACACGACTTACTCCGACGGTACCGAACGATAAATCTTGTTTCTGAAGAAGAGACGTAAATTGAAATATGGTTATGTTCTGGACGTGATAATGAGAAACATGGTAATTCCATGATCTTTAATGGTATAACAGATTGTACTAAACATACTTGCAAATCCCCGAAAATTACTTGATAACACGGAAGATATAGTCATCGTACATAACGTGAGATACACAAAGAAAAGAAATATCTTGTATATTTCCTTTGAAATCGTTGCGTGTTTAAAAAATTATAATGTTCGAGAAATCAAAAGTCTAAAAATTATGATTCTCCTACTGCCAAATAGAATTTTATAATTTAAAACATAAATAATATCTAAATTTACAGACTCATTACGTAATAAGTACAATTGCATTATATCTATCGGGTGAACGGATAAAATAAAACGAAGACAAAAGAAATGGAAAAACGTGAAAGAAGAAAAAGTGAAATAAAAGATTTATACATTTTGGTCTAATAAATTGACGTGCAACTTTAATTCAAACATTCAATGGTTCAACATGCGTTACATAAAGTCGAAAATAATAAAATAATATAAAATCATGTCCATATATACATGCATTATACGATACGTTAACATTAGTATGCGCAAAAATCTATTAAGTGTTGAAGATACAAACGTATATATTTCTGTTCGATATTCACGGATAATTTGTGAAACATTTTTTTCCATTTTCATCCAACGTAGCTCTAGTGGTTGTAACTGTGCAAACATGTAAAACAGTGCATTTTATGTACAACATTTAATTCTTAACAACTATTATGGAGATTCGTTAGTTAAGGTTAATTATATCGACGAGATTCATCTTTTTCGAGCGCGTTCAATCGTTTCGTCCTTCAAGAAGCGAAAACCTGATATATCTTCGCAAATACCCCGTCCAAGGTTTTGCTCCACGCCTCGGCCACTTCCGGTGTGTATTGTTTCCCTAGTGCTTGAGAAAGCACTTTCAACACTACTCCTTTCAAATTCTAAAAATCGAAATCATACATACGATAAATCGTCTTTATTGTTCGTTGTTGTTTTTTTTTTTTCAACAAATTTTTATAAATCAAATTTATTCTACTAATAAAATTTTGATAAGCGATAAATAACAATTTATCGTTTGCCACGTACAATTATAGTTCTGAGAATTGTATAGCGGAGTTTTCTATCGAGAGAAACGTTCATCATTAGCACGTTGATCGCCAGGCGAATTTTATACAGTATCTCGCTCTGTAAATCGCGATAGTTTAAAATATACTACTTTGTAACATTCGACTTTCGTAAAATACGATATTGTATCTACGCACCTGTTCCCTTACAATCTTATCTAAATAGTTCACGTTATTGAAAATTTTTTAATTTCCGTAAAATTTATCTTATTTTAATCATTGTAAAAAATTTATTAACCTGAGTCACCGACGATTACCGTGGCAGTGAACGTGCTAAGAAAGGATGTTTCGTCTATCTTAATGAAAGTTTTCGATCGTAATAAAAATTAATAAGTAGCTCTTTTCGCTCCTAAACGACACGAGCAGAACTGCGTTGGATTTTTTACTGTTATTTTCCTACTCGTACCTCGAATTCTTCTTTCGTTTGGCCACGTTTTTTATGCCTCTCGCCCAGGCTGATTAGGCTCGCCTCCATTAATCCTGGGTCGTGCAAGGAATCGATAACACTATTTAAGGCCGTAATTACGCTGACACAATGAGCTTGAAACCGTTTATTAGCCGGCAATTCGTCGAACGGAACGTCCGCGAAAGCGCTAAAGTATCGCTGATATTCTGGATATGTTTTAAAGAATCTGAAAGGAATTACCGGACAGTCGAGTTTCGTCATCGTTAAAATCTTCAAATCGACGTTAAATTTTATAAGCACTGTATGAAAATCACATAGGAAACATATTTATCATATCTATTTTTATCGGTTTTCCGACCTTTATGTCGCTTGATGGCTAAAAAGATGCATTTCGATATGGAATAATTGAAAAGGAGAATAATCTAATAATAGAATCGAAAATATAAACCCGAAAATAGGCGATAAATCGATATTTTGTAAGCAGCTGAATGATATTAATTTAATTGTTGCGTTAATTTAACGTTAATCCGTATAACTAAAGTTATTAATATCTTTTTTATGTTCCAGGGGTTGGAAAAATCAAGTGCAATGACATTCTTGACATATTGAATATTGTATAAGACGCAGCAGATGTGAATTATTAGGTTTCCCATCTATTCCATTCGTAATTTTAAAGAAATGCCTGTCGAACTTATCTGTCGCTTGAAGAAACAATTTATCGCTGTTTATGTGAGAGAATTAACATATTATCCTAATAGCGTGTTATTAACGCCGGTTTTTGTTTGCATTTATTATTTATTAGAACAAGTATTACAAACTGTAAAAAGTTTTATAAGAAAAAGAGGAATCAAAGAGATGAAACAAAACTAAAATAAATGCGTAGCATTGGGATTCCTTAAGATAAGCCAGATCAAACAAGCTGAAAGTTAAAATCGTTTAACTCGAACGAAGGATAGAGTTATACAAATATTTTGTATCGAAATTAGAACGAGAAAAAGAAAGAAATGACATAAAACATAATGCGAAGATTTTTGATAGTTTATCTCTTGACGAAGGTTATCGATAATTAAAAAAAAAAAGCAAAAAAGAAAAATATGAACGCAACAGGCTTATAGATAATCATAAACTATAGTCAGCACGCTATTTATTCAGCTATCTTTTTATCGATTCAGTAGTTTTCCGAAATGTATCTTCTTCGCTTTCTTAGATTCGCAACAGTTGATTAAAAAATATATATCGCTTACGTGGTCATCACGGCAATCCCGGAAGCCACCTCGTCCTTTCTGATAACGGCCCACGTGTTCTGCACTAATTTCTTTTGTTTCTCCGTCAACCCTGTAGCTTCATCGATTTTGTTATCGTCCGATGAGGAGATTCCGAAAAAACGAAGGAACGTTCCCATTTTCGGTGGCCGGATATCGACGATAAAGAGCGAAACCCTTCGCAGAAAGAGGATAATGATTTTCGTTTTCCAAATCGAAAGGAACCACTGTATAAGTGGTGAGATGGTACGCGGTTCCACGATATGACATTTTGTTTAAGAAACGATGAATGAAAAATGAAAAAAAGAACGTGACAGAGGGTCTGAATGCACGTTGAATAAATCGATTCGATGTCTAGATCACGTCATGATCGCCGGTTATCAGCGTGCAAGCGGTGCACAATTACCGTAATTCTGTATGATATGTCACGTGCCACGTACTGTCGTTTCAATTCGCTCAATCGCTGACACGGTTGGACGACGACTACTCGTTCTTCGAGTCCGACTGACGGCACTGCCTATGTATCTAATGCTATTTTAAATCCACCCCCTCCGCTTGATCGTCGCTATGTACTACTAATACCACGCGGTTAAATGATTAAAGAATTAAACCTCTTTACACGATCTGCAACCAACTGGTTAAGTCGGTTAACCGATTCGACTAGTTAACGCTTATGGTCACTGAACTCCTCGCTCGTTCGCCGAACACCAATAACGTTCGATCGTTCGATCCTTGCTGCAAGTGGCTTGGTGACGACGACCGCGACGAATGCCCCTACTTCGTTACGTTAGCCCCTAAATTGATTTACGATCGTGCCACTGGCATCCGGTTAATTAATTCATATCGAGTTATCTCGATATGGTAAACTCGTTACTTTTAATCGATTAACCTTGCGCTACACGTTGCCGCAATGCATCGACGATACATGCGCCAGTTGTTCCGCCAGATAAATGTTCCTTGTACACGCTTCCTTTTTGCTTTTTATACCCTTTTTGCTTTTGGTATCCCTACCCTGCTTTTAACGCATCCCTTTCATCGATATTCGTTTTTCTTTTTTACTATCTAGAAAAGGTTATCTGACCTAAGTAAAATACTCTTTATAACTCTATATAGGTTCTGCTTTTTCGGTTGTGAATAAGAACATGAATTTGGCACGAAGATTCGCTACTTATTACGAATATCTTAAGGGTGCGACAGAAGAAATAAATAAAAAGAATTAAGAAATTAAAAATCGAGAAACAGAATACACGCATACATAGATACTTAAGCAAGAAGGCTCGTTACAAGAGATCCGAAAAATGATAAACATGACAATTACAAGTATAAGAAATTATGACAGAAACATTCCAAACGACTTGAAATACTCACACCAAGATAACGTACTTTAAAATTCATTAGGAATATTATTCTGTGATACAGGCGCGATTCATTGCCAATCTAAGAACGAGCCAATGATATAATATAACATAACATAACATAACATAATATAACGTAAAACAAAAAGAAAAACATCAAGATGAACCGGAACGTTAATGACCGAGATTCCTGCAGGATTATTCATTTAAGTTGCGCCCGCAAGAACAGGTAAGAATGGCAACAATGTAACATGTACTCTCACTACCAAATCATGTGTCGATACATCTGCCATCTATGAGCTGTCGCTAGAAATATAGAGTTATAAACATAGTTGTATTCAAATTAATTTCTAAACTAAAATCTTTAACCGTTTTAAAACTAGTTTCTCTAAATATAAATTCTCTGGGGTGTTTTGTCGTACGCTTCCCTTTGTTGAAAGGACTTATTTATTTTCCTTGCTTCAGTCAAAGTCAAATAACAGCGGTCAGCTTGTCGAATGTCATCGTTAGCTTTAAGTTGCAACGCATAGGAGAAAATATTTAATATGTTAACAATGAAAAATACTGAACGAGATAGGAAGAAGATCAAAAGTTATGGTGTGGGCACGTTTGCTTACTCGAAAGCTTCGTGAGCACGCAGAGAGATGAATGCTCGCTTCTCTTTATGATACAGAGTATAGAGAAAGGCGATCGTCTTCTCCACCACTTGTGACGTCAAATTTAAAGTTATATGGCGACAACTAAAACCACTTTGTGTTCCCGCCTATCATCACATGTACATGTTACACCGTTGCCATTCTCATCTTTTCTCACGTGCGCGGTTTCCAATTTAGGTGGATGATCCTGTATAATCCTGATCATAATTTTTCCCACTGACGTCACTCTACGAACTATATTAGACAAACCTAATCGTTTAAAGCTCTCATAGGATTTCCATATAGGATGCAGAGAGTTATACATTTCGATAAATGTCTAAAATGTCTAAAAAGTGTTCTGTTAAATGACGACAATGAACGATAAAATCATCGTTTCGTTTAAACCTTTGACACGTGTCTAGTACAAACAAGAAATTAAGGATTCTCAAAACGACATGATAAATCTTGGCTACGTTGTTTCTCCTATTATGAAGGAACGTGCTGTGATTGATAAGCATCTTCCTCGTGACAAATACGGATTGATGTGCACCTGTCAGGTGGCAAAATTGCGACATCATTTTTATTGTTTCGCATGAGATTCACGTACAATAAGAAAAAGATACAAGCTAGTCGTGCCACATAATCATTTCGAAATATGTTGTCTTCCATGCAAGGGAAAATCGTCAATTCGGTCGATGTGTACTGTTTTATATTGCTAGCGATTGAATCGAATTTCAAGTTGCATAAAATAATGAAAAGTTTTGTTTTTCAGGCAAAGGAAACAAAGTCAGAAGCAACGAGCATGACGGACATAGAAGTCGATTTAGAAAAAGTAGAAGAAAAGAAAGTCAAACCCGCCAATAGTAGAATTTATTTACAATTAATATCAAGCATTGTAGGTAAATATCGTTTATTATAACATATAAGACGAGTGGAAAAATTTTGTCGATTTTAAGCAATAAATGATTCGGCAAATCTCTCTCCACTTTAGTGTTACCAATTATCATCGTTCATCGATAGAATTCAATAAAGAATCAATAAAAATATCGACAGAATTTTTGTACTTGTATGATAGTCTATTAACATGATAATAGTGATAATAGGTATACGTTTAGCTATACAATCGTAATATTGTCATTAATTTCATATTATTTAGCAATCAGGGACGATGAAAATATGCAGCTTCCGGAAGATTTTCGATTCTTGGGTCTTAAAGTCGTACCAATTTTCTACTGTATATGTGCACATTATGAATATATTTTGCATATGAAGCAATTTCCATGAAAAAGTAGTGTCTGATGATTCTAATCACGCAAAAAAAAAACGCTATTTTTCACATCATGTCATGAGAAGCCTGTCGAACTATGCTTCTTAATAATAATCATTATCATTATCATTATACACTACAATATGTCGCAAGTTTTCTCAATAGCACAAATGAATGAGATAATTACATAGTTAAGAATTAACTATTGATAGAACAACGATCTCGTTAAATTCTTCAAAACTTCGACCTCCTTTATTTCTAATTTATTTGAATATATCCGTACAGTCCTTGGTCTTGATGAAAATTAGTATAAAATTATAGTATACTTTGAAGATCACCTAGAAATGGAAATGGACATAATTTTTTGCATAATCGAGAGGTTTACAGGAAGTATGGTACGAGTGATAAAATCTTCAATTTGGCAAAACTGTATATTAAAACACGCTAGACATTCGTAAGGGTTTGGAAGTTCATAATAAAAAGAGAGGCATAAAATCCTTTGAATAAATACGGTTGTTATGTATCATTTTCTGCTTGTTATCTTCCTTTTGGAAAAAGAAAGCAATGCACTTATACCATTTTTCCACTGAGCCTCTCAATTAGTGTAATCTGAATGTAATCGAGAAATATAATATATATCTTTTGTTTTTATTTTCTTTAAGTCAACCTAACACTACTGGCTTCTGGAATATGTTTCTCTTGGTCGGCAATTGCTGTAGAACAATATGAAGATCTAAAAAATGTCGACAATGCAGGCTGGGTAGTTGTTGCGTTGAATATTGGTGCCGTCTTCGGACCTATTCTATCTGCATTACTGCTAAATCGCATCGGCAGGAAATGGCTCATCTATGCAACGAGCGTCCCATTTATCGCTTGCTGGATACTCACGTATTTTGAAAAATCCTGGGCGTATCTTTTCGTGGCAAGATTCTGCGCTGGTATATCGATCGGTATCTTATACGCCGCAGTCCCACTGTATATCGGAGAACTGGTAGAGACAAAAATCAGAGGAGTGTGCAGCTCGATGATGCCTGTGATGCTTTATTTGGGATATATTTTCGTATACGGCATTGGTCCGCGAGTGGATAAAAGGGTAATTGTTTCAGATTTTCGACTAAAAGGTTATGAAATCATTATGGAATCAAAATAAATTGTTAAAATAATAATCACGCGGAAATATGACTTTATCGTCTTAAGTAGATGAAATCTACGAGTACAGAAAATAACGAAAGAGAGAAATATAATGTTTGTAAATTTGTATTCATAAACATTGATAAAAATGTTGAAAATAATCAGTGATTAAATTCTAAACGATAAAAATCGATAGATATTACATATTTCAACTTAAGAGTAATCACAAACGAGACAATATATATACATATATATATATATATCGTATTTTATACTTGTTTCAGATGTTCGCATTGATGAGTATAATACCAACAGCCGTATTTCTATTAACTGCTATATGGTTACCGGAATCACCTTATTATTACTTAATGAAAAAAAAGGAAAAATGTGCCGAACTAACCTTGTCATGGCTAAGACGTAAGAATGACAATAATGACGAGATAGAGGAGATGAAGAAATCGGTTGAAGCGGAAAGACAGGGTGGTAGCTACAAGGAGTTATTCATGGTAGCGAGACACAGAAAAGCGCTTTTTCTCGTGTTATTGTTACTTGCGGGTCAACAATTTTCCGGATATATGGGCGTTCTATCCTATGCCAGCACTTTGATTAAAAGTTTCCATACAAATTTCGATGATAATTCCATTCTTCTGATAATAAGTGCGATATCTATGATTACATCCTTAGTATCTTCGTGTGTAGTCGACAAACTCGGTAGGAAACCCGTTTTTCTAATATCGTCGTACGGTAGTTCGCTATGTCTTATCGTCATTGGAGTGTATTTCTTGCTTGAGAAATTAGATATGGACGTTCGTAACCTCTCTTTGGTACCATTGGCCGGGCTCGTAGTTTATATTATTAGCGTGGCATTTGGTCTAAGCTCGATTCCAGCGATCATCACCTCGGAGATTTTTTCAATAGACATGAAAAATTGGGCAACCATGGTCATTAATATGTACGGATCCATACTCGGTATAATCGTAGGCAAATGTTACCAACTCGTATCAGATCATGTTGGAAATCACATAATATTTCTCGTCTTTGCTGGTATCGAACTTGTAATTGCTATCGCTGCGTCCGTCGTCATGCCGGAAACGTCACAAAAGACTTTCGGACAGATTCAGGAAATTTTAAATAAAAACACAGCTAAACATTCGAATAAGAAGGAAGGCGAAGAAAAGGAAACGAACTAAAAAAACCTATGCATTTTATTTATTTAAGCTTCTTCTGTGATTTTCATTGCATCATTGGAACCCTATTTCAAACTGTTCAATTACCACGGGAAAGTGTGAGCGTCTCATAGACGTTCATGCATGCGAATTCTTCAAATCGCTAGAAATATTAATACGAAATAAATGTGTAGAATATTAAGAAAAAAGGATAAAAAACATTTTATTATATGCCAATACTAAATTTCAAACACCGAAATGAGTAAGATAGTGACGCATTCGTTTACGTTCTCTTGCCGTCTGGCTCACGATCTTTGCATTTGTACCTATAACGTAAGAATTTTATTTCGTGATTATATCAGTTGATAAAGAAATAAAAGGGAAAATATGAAAATCAAATATGAAAATCACATATGAAAATAAAATATAAGAATATACGTATGTATATATAATATATATTTACTTTCCTGCAATTCCGCAGAAAATTGTTTTGGGTTCTGCGTAGCTGCCCCATTTAAATTTATCGTATCATTATTGCCATCACGGTCGCTTTCCACCTTAAGGAAGAAGATATTACCAATACTGTGTCTATTTTTAACATTAATGCGTTATACATGTGAAATAATAAACTGTCATTTCTATAATAAAAGTAATACAAGCAAAGATTATTTGTCAACCTCCAGAATAAATTCCACTGGAGATAATTTGGATTTAACGTTTTTTTCAGTTTCTTGTCTTTCTTTGTTTCGTTTCGATAGTAACAACGAGATTCTTGTCGACTGGCTGATGCGACTGCTTCTTCTTCCTTTCAATAGTATAATCAAATAAAAAAGAAAAAGATCGGAAAAACATTTTTAATCCCTTTAAAACTAAAATTAAAAACTATTCCCTTAGAAACTATTTACTTTACTGATTATATGTATTATATGTAATTATGATTAATATTCATATATTACATACGTAACAATATCTGTAACAGTGCTCTTAAATCTTAAGTAGTAGAAATAGTATAGCGGAAAATTGCACAGTTTGAAATATTGCGTTACTTTGTCTTGGTTGATCCAACGTGTTGCTATCCGAACTTATGGCTATTTTTGGTGTTTTCGGTTTTATTTGTTTCTTACGATACAGTCTGTTGTTTCCCATAGACTTTTGATGAAAACCTCTACTTTGAAAATTGCTTGCATTAGTATCGTCCGTCGAATTTGTCAACATATCTGCTTCCATCGATGCCCACATTGCTTTCCGATATTCCCAATATCGTTTTCCATATATCCAATATTTCAATGGAAAACCATATACAGTCTGTGTCTCTGGATCAGGTTTGCACACATAACACTATTTATAATTTATTCTTAATTTTATACAAGTTCAACATTCCATCACTCAACAGATTAATGAAATGAAATTTTGTCTAAAACATATACTTTTCTTATTCCATTTCTCGTACGTAGTATTTGTGACATCCTTTCAGCATAATTGTCCATTAGTTCTATCATTATCTCAATTACATTGTTAGAATATTTTGTCTGCGTCGCAATATATTCCTCGGTCATTAAGTACGGTAACTCGGTAATTAACGCTTCCATTAGATCTGACATAAAGTTCTGTAAATGAAATGTAATTTACATTATATAATATTTCTTCACCTATTTTATATGCATAGAATATAACAAACTGTGAGATCCCCAAACGTTAATCCCATGTCCTTGTGAACCATTGCGATGTAGCCAAGAAAATAATCTCTGTGAGACGGTTTATCGTAGTAATTTATAAACAGGGCACATATGATGTCGCATATAGTAATAAATTTTTTTTTAATTATAGCTTCTTGAACGAATTCCGGAATTGATTCATCTTCGAAATACTTCACGTATTGCGGGTGATTTTTAAAAAGCCTGCGAGTTAGTATATTTCATATTTTATCTATTCAATAAATTTATATGTATTTACATTTATAAAGATTACACTGAAACAGTTTATAATTACATAGTACAAATTGCAAATCCATAATGCGACGTATCCTTTTCCACGGCCAACCAAATTTCTTTTACTTTCTTGAAATCTTCGCATTCGACTTGAACACATAGTTGCGCATCGCAATCTTTAATCAGTTTTAAACCAGTAAACTTATTATTAAGGAAATTTCCCATTTCTTTGGAATTTTAAATGCTCGAAGGTATGGACATATTGTGACACGTGTAATATTCATACAAACTGAATATCGCGCTTAACACTGCTACGAATCTTGGGTATTTTTCAACAAATTGTATTCTCTTTGCAGAGAAAGATTCTCCAATGTTACGAAAAATGTAAAAAGAGGTTGTCCTATGCGTGTTTCCTTATTATACTTTAATGTTAAAATTTCATTTTTGGAAGAAATTCATTTGAACAAACGAGAACACGATTCAATGGAAAATTTGTATGTCCTTAGCTGGTTTCATTTGATAATGAAGGTAAACTATAATCATTAAAATTTAATACAATAATTACTTATAATAAATTACAATATTTAGCAATTTCTACATTGAATAATTTTATTTTAGACACAACTTACTACATTAACATTGTATTTATAAGTATAGATGTGTAAAAATGCAATTTTAGGCAGCAACTTTCCCTAACGTATCTGCATATTGAAATTCTGTACTATTCTCATACTCGCACATGTCCAATGCAATTACACAACTTTCTCGTACAACCCTTTTACTGTCGTTTAAATACTTATTTAAAATATCAAAACAATATGGAGTAGCAATAGAACCCAATGCTTCTGCACATTCGTGACGCACCATTTCATTTTCTTCTGTGTCCTTTAACGAAGCTTCTAAATGTGGGACAGCAATCTCTTTCTGAAGTTGTCCAAGAACAAAAGCTATCTCATGTTTGAACAAAGCACTGCCTGCTTTTAAACCTAAAATTATAAAAACAATAAATTATAAAAATAAAGCTGAAAATGGAAAAAAGGATCATTATTATTTTATTTACCTTCGCTAAGAGCAAGGATACTGTCTGGAGTACATATATTTCTCAAAGAGAACATGGCTCTGTATCTTTCGAACAAAGAAACGTTTTCATTTAAAAGAATCTCTTTTAACTTCTTAACATCAGCAATATCTGTTGGTGGTGCTGGGTCCACTGACATATAAGGACTTTTTTGCAAATTTGTTGAATGGCTATTTAATTTTAACCATTGCAATCTGCATAATGCTAATTCACATGTTTCTGCAACCTCTGATACACAATCTTTACTGTATTCTTCTAATATTGGTATTACAGTAGGATCTCCAATTGCACCTAAAGCTTCGCCTATTATAAAGAAATATGTTACTTATTATATGTAATATACAGAATTTGACATAGAATAAAGAATAAATATATAGTACCTGCTTCATGACGGACCATTGGTTCTTGTGTAACGTCTTTCAATATTTCTATAAGAATTGGTATAGCACGGGAATCTTGCATTTGACCAAGACAATATGCAAGTTCGTGCTTTAATAAAGCTGATTCATCATTAAAGCAATTATGAATTTCTTGAATAGCTTTAGCTCCACCGATATTTTTTAACGTAAATAAAGCACGAAATCTTTCTTTTAATGGTCGATTTTGGTCATTTAAGACACGACCAATTGCAGATATTTGATTCTCATTTACTTGCAACATATTTTCAGGCTCTTAATGAAATTAATTGAAAATATAAAATTTTCTAATGTTTTATAAAATTTATTTCATTACAATTACAATAGATGCCACTTTTTATAAGTTCTAAACAACAAAGTATTATATGTACTAAACTGCTGTTATATAGAAACATTTGAGGTTAAGTATCAAATTGAATAATGTCACATGGTCAAAATTTCGCAGAAAAAACAGGAGGATATATGTATACACAGTGTACATCAATTAAATACTACAATATACACATAAAATTATAATTCACGAATTATAACGCTATATTTAAAATATGGCACAGAGTAGAACAGAAAGAATCGGAACAATATTTACAAGGTAAAATTATTTTGCAGATGTTTATGAAATTTTAAGGAATATATTCTATATAAAAAATAAGAATTGTACCATTAGATAAATTGTTTATTATCATACAGATTATTTTTGACGTCATATATTATACACGCTACTATTTATATACAAAATTAGTGGCAACAAATAAAAGTATTTCCATTCTATTAAAAATGATAAATGCGATAAAAGGTTAAAACTCAGTTATCTTGAAGTTCTCAGGATAAACAATTATCCTAAGGAAAACAATTTTATTTTAATCAATTACTATAGCTATACGAGAAAATAATTTTTTAGAATTTCAAGGTAATTTTATTTTTCTATATTATTTTTAGAGTAACGTCACTGTTACGTACAGATGCATTACATCTTGATAATTTACCAATATGGTATGAGATATACAAAGCCCATCCTCCAAAATATGAACCAAATTTTAGTAGAAAACCATCAACAATGAATATACAAAAAATATTTTATGAGGAAGATCTTATAAGAGCGTAAGTAAAATTTCAAATTATATGTAAATAGTTGTAAAATATATATTTATCATCACCATGTACTTGTAACATACATTTACATTTCAAATGTGTAATTTTGTAGAAAATTTCACAAAGATGTATCACTACCTATTATAGATATGAAAGAAGATAAGATTACCCAAACTCAAATCTTTTTGACTATTTATGATTGCTTATTACAGGTAATATAAAATAGAAATTCTATTAAACATAATGCTATATGACATATATAATTATATGACAATCAGATTACAAATTTATTCTACTTGTTATAGGGTGGTGTTAAAAAAGAAGAGGCGTATGAGAAAGCATTGAAGAGTTATAAAACAATTTTTACAACTCAAAGATCATCAGCAAGTATCACCACATCATCAAAGGTACCTCCGCATAAAAATATTGAACATAATAAAGAACAACAAACATAAGAGTTTGTATATATTGTATTTATAATGATATATTGAATAGAGAAAAATATAATATTAAATTTGATGCAACATATATTTAATCTTCACTGCGCATACTATCTTGTTTTTGTTAATATTATATATGTTGTTAATAAATATAAGGATTTACCTTATCACTTTAAATGTATATATAATTTTGTAATATATCATTGCTACACAATAATTTACATGCTACTATGCTACCTAAAACATATCAAACTGTATACAAATTTATAAACCTAGCCCTTGAGTCGCTAATAATCCATACAAGTGATTGGCGTGACGTTAAATTAAAATAAAAAAATGAATAATTTAACAAAAGTGCTAATCTGCTTATTTATTATAAATATTGAAATATGATTGGTAATGTAAGATAAATTAGGTGGTGAAAATATGTATTTCATTATAGAAGATATACCATCATAAAATTTACTATCATATCATCATCATATCATCAAATAACACTTCGGAGGATATAATAAATATGTGTAAACGTACGTTCAGTAACTACCTTTATCGTTAGTGTACTTTAAGCATTCTAATAGCAGCATAACCTTTCAAGCAGCTCAACTAAGTTTCAAATTAAAACGTAAAAATTTATATTATACAATAACTCTCTTATTGCAAATTCAATCTTTATTTAAAGAAAGAACCAGAAATCAATTTCAGCCTTAAATTGTACAAAATTAGTACTATATGAATGTATTACTGTTGTGATTTTCCAAAAGAATTTTATCACGCGCAAAATAGAATAAAACTTCAAGTTTCTAGATAAGTTTATAGATCAAAATGTCTACAAAAAAAGTTTTTTCGTTAGTCTTTATTAGAAAAACAATAGAAATTTTATTGGGCTTCAAAAAACGAGGATTCGGAAAAGATAAATGGAACGGTTTTGGCGGTAAAGTGGAACCAGGAGAATCAATTTTTCAAGGAGCTTTGCGGTAATTAATTTTAAATAACAGACTGAAATTACCTCATGTAAATCGATAAGAAAAACGTTGTAAATTTCAATTTTCACTGTAATACTATATTATATATAAACTAAATAATATAAACTTTTTAAAAGAGAAATTATTGTTAGTAATAAGTTGAGAATGTTATATTCAACAATATCTTATATTTCATAATAACTGATACATTAAATAACAACGAATTTTAACAAAGATTTTTATCACTTTGTTTAATTATATACAGGACGAGTCATGAAAATGATAATAATATAAATTTGACAAAGTTAAAGAAAAACTATTTATGAATATCAGAGATCTTTTTATTTAGAATATAGAAACAAAATTGTTATACACAGGATATTTTATTTATGGTTTTTAATAACGCCATATATCCAAAAAGAAATTGTTCATTTAATCCTATTTAAATCTATTTCTGCACATAATACCTTTACAAGATAATTCTAAAATATTTTTCATGAATCATCATGTATACACAGGTACAATTTTAAATTATTAAATAAATACAAAATATTACACTTAAATTAAAATTGTAATAGTAATTGGTAAAAATAATAGAAAAGATATTTAGAATAATCTAAAAGTAAAATGTATGCAATTTAATATGATTATTGCATGTAGTGTTTTATAATATTGCTATCACACATAAACGAGATAAAAATTAAAGTGTATACTTCTTAAATTATTGGTGTATAATTTTATAGCGAATTAAAAGAAGAATGTGGTTTATCTGCACAAAAATTAAAAAAGGTCGGAATTTTAGAATTTGAATTTGAGGGAGATGAAGTTCTATTAGAAGTTCATGTTTTTGAAACATATGAGTATTGTGGAGAGGTAATAGAATCTGAAGGTATTTAAATTTCAAACATTAATATTATAACTAAAATTAATATTACATTATTATCAAGTATTTATTCTTATTATTAATTATGTATATTTTTATGTGCAATATTAATTATTATTCCATGTCTCTATATTTGTTTATTTCAATCATACTGCAATAATATCTATCTAATCATAATCAGGAAATTGCATGGTATTGTTTAAACTATGCAAACT
This sequence comes from Bombus pyrosoma, assembly GCF_014825855.1. Taxonomy (NCBI): domain Eukaryota; kingdom Metazoa; phylum Arthropoda; class Insecta; order Hymenoptera; family Apidae; genus Bombus; species Bombus pyrosoma. The sequence continues at coordinate 14,527,535 of NC_057776.1, forward strand.
ATAAAAACAATTAAAAGGACAAAGAAACTAGAATATGTTTGAGCAAAATGAAAAGGTTTAAAAAGATATCTATTACATTTTTTTTGTAATATCTAATGTATACCTAATTAAAAATATAATAGATACACTGTAATTATATTTATATTCTTTTGTTTAGAAATGCGACCAAAATGGTATAATTTGAAAGATATTCCTTTCAAACAAATGTGGCCGGATGATGAATATTGGTTCCCTTACATGTTACAAGGGGAATTATTCAGAGGATATTTTTTGTACCGAGGTCAAGACCTAATACTTAAGTATAACATTGAAACTATGGAAGAACTACCAGCATTAGATCGTATCTCTTAACATTCACCTTTCATTCTTAACACACACCCTGCTATACATTATTAATAATTTTAATTATTGTTAAAAAATTCACTTTCACATTTTTATAATTATAATAAAATTTGGCTTCATACTAATTTGATAATCTTTTTAGTAATAAAACCATCTTGTAGTCATTACTTTTTATCACTCATTAATCTTAGATTATATCAAGAAAGATTTTTAAGCAGACATTATACAAATATGTTACATTGGTACTACATTAATTGTACCTGTTTGCTGATTTTCCATCAACTAAAAGCACATATGCTAAACTGTATCCGATATACAAATATTTTGTAATATTTTAGAGATCATTAAATAATTTTTCAAATATGTTGCGAGGCTAATAATCCCTTTTTCTACCTTTTTCTTTTTATTAAATGAATATATCATTACTTTAAAAATCTAAGTACTTATATAATAAGTTATAAAACTATACTGTGATACATCACATAAAGATAAAAATATCCTGTTTAAATTATGATTATTTTGTAAATGAAGATTTGCAGAGAATATATCAATCAAGCACCATATAGCTTGGACATATTAAAAGATAAATATTTTTATCTTCAGCTCAAAAAATACAAGATGAGGCAAGATAGAAAGCTTAAAGTCTACAGACTAAAATATATCATGGACGTATAGAATTCTCAACCAGTTATATCACTTTTATCTTTGCACCATAAAGCACACTTGGCTTTACTTTGTCATAAAAAATTATAATTAAGCAGCTGACCAATGTTCAGATCTCCATAAGAGAGTGTACATACTATGCTTAAGATCTTCTGCATCTAAACTGTCAATCAGAAAATCTGTATATCGTGAAATTAAACTTCTGTAACCTTGGCCAACAGTTGCTAGTACTAATTTCTTTTCATCTGTTGACTTAAATGATATTATTTGACATACCTTACCTTCGAAAGGTCTGAAAACGGTAATCGGTCTAAGAGAGTTACATTCAGCTACTACAATACATCCCCAAGTAGTACCAATATATAACTGATTCCTACAAGCTTCCAAGGCTGTTACTTGGCACTTTTCTGTTGATAAATTTTCTTCTATAGAAATGGACTTTAAACTTTCTGAACAAGGTACTAATTTAGACATATCTAATTTATTTATTATTTGCCTAGTATCCACATCCCATTGATACACAATACATCCAGGATATGTGTATGATAACACAGAATTTTCAGCACTCAATAAATGCGTAGCAAATAAATTTTTAATAGCTGTTTCCCCAGTTACATGAGAAAGTTGTACTGTATCTATTAAGCTGTTGTCTTTTAAAACATAAATTGACACTTTACCAAAACTTTGTCCCACCCATAACTCCAATATTCGTTTCTTTTTATAGACAGCTGCCAAGGAATACGTCTTTATATTATCTTGAATATCAGTTGTAATTTCCATCTTTTTCATTTGTGTGAAAGAATTTGACAATAGAAATGTCTTACCACTATGCAGTGCCACTGCAAATTGTTTTATTTGTTCTAAATAAATTAGACCTACTATTTTAGATTCCATACTATGATCAGGTTCAAGATTATAACTAGCAACACAACCAAAATTACTGCCTAAATAGACATGTATTTGCCCCATATCATCACCAATCCATATGTATCCATCTACTCCACACATTGCATATGGTATTATAGGAGTTTCAATCCTAACATGTTGTAACCAACCTTTCTGTGTTCCTAATAACATATCAACTTCACCATTATTATGTCCAAACCAAATTTCATCTCCACTTAAATTCTCTTCTATAGTTCTATTTGTCATAGTAATAGCAGTTACTTGAGTTCTTTCTGTTAATAATATGACATCTATAAGATGCGTAAATTCAGGTGCTGATGCAATGGAAACTATTTGACTTGCAGTAGGTCTATCTTTTGGATTTTGAGCCCAACATATAACCATTAAATCAAGAGCATAACAAGGATGAAATGTTTCCCTGTATGTTAATGGTGGTCTTCCACCTTCCAAAATACATTCTTTAACTGCTTCATGGCCCTCAAATGGTTGTCTTAATGTGATCAATTCATATATAAACATTCCAAATGAAAAAGAATCAACTTTTTCAGTATATTCTTCTTCACCGTTATATTTAATAATTTCAGGTGCCATAAATCCTTCTGTTCCTCCAAATCCTTTAGCACCAGTTGGTAATGTAAGTCTGGATATGCCATAATCAGCTACTTTAACATGAACAGGATGTTCAGGGTAATCTTGAAATGGTAAAGGCATCTGCCAAACTAAAACATTTTCTGATTTTAAGTCTCTATAAATCACATGTTGTTGATGAAGATATTCTACTGCTTTTGCTACTTGGAGAATTATAGCTTGTAATGTGTATGGATCTAATTTAGCACCAGAACGTCTGTAATTTTTCAATACATTATCTAATGCACCTTCTGGTGCCAAATCTAGTACTAGTGCTAGTGGACTAACCACTATTCCAATTAGAGGTACAATATTTGTATGTCTGAGTGTCAACAAAATATTTAATTCTTGTCTTGCAGTACAGTAGGCTTTACAAGCATACTGTAAAGGATCTCTATCCCATTTACTTTGTGCAGCTTTATAAGCAAGAATAGCAGATTGTTTTGAATTTGGACCTGGTGGAACTGGTTGCAACATTTTGATGGCAACATCAACTTTGTGATAAGTTCCTGATAAGCGACAGACACCTTTAAATACAAATCCAAATGCTCCACGACCTAATAATTTCCCCAATTTAACATCCTCTGATTTTATTAAGTGTTTTGATCCTAGATCCATAAAAATAATATCTGGAGCTACATGTGACAATGGTATATCAGAGTGTTTAGGACAACTAATTGGTTTATTACTATAGGCAGACAAAATGCATTCTTCAACCATCCAGGAATATGCTAAAATACCTTCAAAATGAGTGCTTTGTTTAATAATATCTGGATGACCCTCTAAAGATGGCATTCTGCTTGATGTTAAGCTATCATATCCTACACCGCTATCGCCATCAGATTTATAACTATCCTGGCTTTGTCTTTCTTTATTTATATAATATTTTTGAATATCTTCCGTCAAACGATCAGTATCACTAATTTCATTTTCGTTTTCTCCATTATTTAATAAACAGCGTGGACACGGTATTAATCGTGTGACTAATAGTTTACCCTCGGATGTATGCACAAAACGTGTTCCTAATGTAGGATACCAATCTTCTAATAAAATATCAATATGATCGACTATTAGCGCCAATAATTGTGGCATACTTTCTGGTCGAGGTTCTACTACAATTGCTTGATAGCCCATTGGTTCTTCTTCAGCTGAGTCTGACATAATGGGTTGTTTTATCACTAAAGTATCAACTGGAAACCAAATTTCTAAAATTGCCGAATTCTTCAAATCTACTGTACACCATATTCCATCTTGTTTCAGTTTAAATTTAAACTGTCTATAGTCATACGGTGAATTCTTTAAGTTATAATTGACTTCTTTGAGGCGTAGTAAAGTAATATTAGAATATTTTAACTCTATCCCTGTTTGCCAGAGTACCCACTCAGCTTGTGTATCTAACAAGCTTATAAAAATATTATCATCAACGAAATCTTTGAAAGGCGCTAGAAATGACATCACAATCTCAACAATAGCATCGTCGGCTAAAATTCTAGTTATGAGCCTCGACCAAAAACCACTGGGAAAATAAGACATTAAAAGCAGCCGCGTGACAGAACAATCTGGTTGTGACCTAGACGTTAGTACACATTCTGTACTTGATTTACTTTCTCCGGTAGAATTTTGAAATGTTATCATCGGAGATGTAATCTTTTTAGAACGTATGTGCCAGCTTCGTGTTTTTACAGGAATTTTGATTATTTGATTATTTCTTAAAATATCTTCTTCAGTTGGCAATAAAGAAGGAATCAATAGAGTACGATAATCCCAAGTTAACGCAACTTCAAACTTATTTAACAAGCTAACGATATATCCTTGGGTATCTATAGACGATATCGTAGAGGATTTAAAAACATGTTGAATATCGTCTAATTTCATTATACCACACCTGGCAAAAGGATTAATTTCACGTATCGTTACTACATGTGCTAACATATCGCAAAGCCACTGTGGATCAAGAAAGTATAAATCCTTTAACGTAGCATCGTCATAATGTAAAATAATACCATTTTCATGGAGAAAAAGTGTTGCTTGATGTAGTTCAGCAGGATCCCTAAATGACCTATGCAATTTTTGAAGCTCGTTATTAACTGCTGTGTAATACTGATCAGCTTTTAAAACCGGATCTGCACCAGACAATTTCCTATCATGTGCAAGCTGTATTACCACATCTTCCAAGGCAAGATAACTGGCAGGAACTTTTTGCTCAAGCAATAATTCTTTGCTCCCGGGTGATCTTAAACTAAATACAACATCGTATATCAAATTACATAGCATTTTTATATTGTGCTTCGTTTTACAGCTCACTTCAATGGTCTCCATGACTTTTGGTAAGCCACATTTTTCAGCGTCAACCACGTTTATAAATTTATCACGGATATATTGTTGTAATGCCTCGCTATGCTCGTACGATATATCATAATGAGTACCAACAATGATTACTGGAGAATTCGGAGCTCTGCTTTGAATATTTACTAACCATTGAAATATTTCAGATACACCTTTAAAACCATCGATGATTCTCCATACAACCAAATATAGACTTCGTTTAGATAAAAAGTATTGATGTGTTGCATAGTATTCTCTCTGACCACCAAAATCCCACGTTCTAAAATAAACTGGGCCATGGGATGACTGACCTCTCACTTTTTTTTCATAAATCCAGTCTCCTATATCAACGCCAACGGTAGATATCGTTGTTCCCCTGGCAGTCTTCGCGTTGATATTTTTATTACCCATTCGTTTTGCCCAGTGTTCTGCAGCTTTTTTTTTATTTGGAACTTCACCCTCTTGTCTCAACTGTTCCAATAAGCTAGTTTTACCGATACCTTGAATTCCTACGATCATTAACTTCATGCGTGCATACGGTTTAGCGTCCTCTAAAATTGATTTTAAATATCCAATCACGTCCATTGTTTTATATTTCTTCGACTCGATCATTGTTTTCAAAGGTTCTTGCAATCTACATCCTTGAGTATTTAAATTCCACAAACGGGAAAGCAGACCCATTTGTGGTGGCAATTCGATGATTTCCGGATTACCGCTTATATTTAGAACAGATAAATTATTAAGCTCGTAAATGTTCTGGGGAATTTCTTTCAATTTGTTATTGCTAACGTCGAGCATACTAACATTAGGAAACAGAAGATACAATTTTGAGCCAGAGTAAGTGATTCTTGTGTCCCTGTCTATATTCTCCTCTTCTAAATTTGGCATTTCCCCGTCATCGATCGATGTTAATTGAATTCTACTCAACAAATTGTTAGCAAGAATCAGTGTTCTTAAATTCTCTAAGCGTAAGTGACGTCTATGCGTGCAAACCGACATGAGGACTACATCGCGTAATGATGTAGCCGTTTGTCTGTTACTGCCTGGAACGATTGGTGACTGTACATTTGTTGCGGGACAATAACACGCAGTGTTCGCTTGTTCCATCAAGTCAGCACCCTCCACTTGTGGTAAACTGGGCCATCGAGAGATTTGATTATTGGATAAGTCTAACTGTTTTAAACTCGCCGGATATGATGTTATATGGCTCATGGATCGAAGAGAATTATAAGCCATATTTAATCTCACTAGATTAACAGCTAAGCATGGCAAAGCTACTGGAATACTATTAAATAAATTATGCGCCAAGTTCAGGGATGTAAGTACCGATCTTGCCCCACTTTCGTTATCGTCTGAAACCTTTTCCGATACTTGAACGGATTTGGTCCAAACATGAGGGCGATCCATCTCGATAATTTGTGCATTTGCTATTTTAGTGAATGACTCAAACTCCAAGGAATCTTCACGTGATATAGCCAATTGCGATGCTAAACTTCGACTGCTAGGGCTATTGTTTAAACAATCCTCCCTTTGTGTTTTTCGTGAAATATTTTGCGAAACTTGACTAGGTAAAATCTTCAACAGATTAAACGACGCGTTCAATTCCTTTAATTTCGGTGCTCGCCATAAATTATCTGGAAGACACTGCAATTTATTGTTTGAAACATCCATAATCTCCAATGCAGGTAAATTCATTATGAATTCCGGCAATTGTTCCAATCGATTATCCTGAAGATACATCTCTTCCAAAACTGGACACAATTTGTCTTTAGGACTTTTTGGTTCGGCTGTAAGAGTGTCTATTTTATTTTGAGCCATATTGAGGTATCGCAAGCTTTGTAAATAAAATATGATAGGTGGTACAGAAGTGATAGAATTAAGAGAAATATCTATCCTTGTGATAGCATATAACACCAAGTCGTTATTTTTAGCACTCAGCTTTTTATTTACGTGTAATACGGCATCTGTCAACCACTGAGCACGTATTTGTGAAAGATGACATTGTTGATCATGCCAATTAATCATCGTTGGTGTATTTGGAAATAGCGTCGAATACGTTACGTTTCCAAAAGAGGATAGTGCAGAAAAGTGAGAAGTTTGGGTACATTCGGTCATAGCTTTTTTGTTAATTTTGTATTCTGAATCAGGGTAAGCTTTTATAGATAAAAGTTTTGCCGTGAGAGGTTCGTCTCTGTTTTGTGCGGCGATTTTGATTGCTTTGCATGTATTATCTACAGCACTGTGCTTCAGTAAAAGATCTGCAATTTTTATGTCACGTTGTTGACAAGCTATAATCAACGCGCTAGAGTAATTACTTTCTGGATCACTCTGATCATAAGGAACTTTTACAGGCAAATTAGGATCGGCACCTGCCAATAATAAAGCGGTAACTACTTCTGTGTGCTTGCCTTTTACAGCCGCATGTAAAGCAGTTTCGGTAACATTGTTGCAATACAAATCTAAGTTTAATGGACATATCATATTGTCATCCTTTTTATCGAACGCTTTGCTTCTAAAATTTAAACTAGACATTAATCTTTGTATACCGCTCGAAATCTTTCTTTTCGACATCGGAAGTGGCTGCGCCACCCCCATATCTTCTTCTTTGATTTTTCTTGCTTTTACTTTATAATTTAGTAGTAATTCTACGATTTTTATGTTTCCAAGCATACTAGATATATAAAGAACATTTTGTCCCGTAACGTCCTGAGTATTGATATCAAATGGCATTTCGTATTCATATTCTCCGGATGAGTCTTTATAGCGTTGATACGTAGTTTGTGGATATTCAAATTTCAATAGTAAATCAATAACTAAATGATGACCATTTATAGTTGCCACATGAATTGGTAACCATTTTTCCACAGTTAAAGATTGTACTTGTTTAGGAAAGTGTCGGAGAAGCAATTCTACTATTTCTACTTTACCGTTGTAACAAGCTATATATAATGGACAGTATTTGGTAACAGGATGCATTCTGCAATCTGCACCATGATCCAGAAGCAAACGAACTATATCTTTGTGACCCATCTCGCAAGCTATAAAAAGTAGAGTATTTGCACCATTTGGTGCCATGTTGATAATACATTCCAAATCCGAAGTATGTCCTTGAATAAGACTTTTAGCTGCTACAACATCTCCTTGAATACAGATTGCACGCAAAGAAGCATGTACTGCGAGTTTTTCCAATTCATACTTTTCAGCTGCCGATTTGAGCAAATTTATGCTGACATCTTGCTTAGCTTTCTCAGCCACATCTAATGGTCTTTCACCATTATTGTCTTGGATCATTAGATTTGCATTGAATTTTAAAAGTTTTTCAATGTTGGAACTATGTCCATGTTCTGCACAAATATGTAACGGTGTTCGGTAATGACCCCGTGGCCCACATGGAATATTTGGATTTGCCCCTGCAGACAGTAGTACATCCAAACATCTTGAATTTTCAGTAATAGCTGCAGCATGTAATGGTGTTCTACCCCATGAATCTTGACTATTTATATACTGTGCATGCTCTCCTCTTAGAAGGTCTTCTAATAATTCTGCATTATCCCACAAAGCAGCTTGGTGTAGCAGACGACCAGGAAAATCTTCATCAATAGGAGTATAATCTTCCATGATGTAAACTATAAATATTTACATTATATTCTTATATTCATATTTTTATAATATATATTCTAGTTGCAAAAATATTATTTTATACTTACTATCTGTATCTTGAATATAAATATCTTGATTACATGATTATAAATTCATCTGATCATCAGTTATGCAGTAATATTGTTTGTATACTCTTCTCTTGTGATATTTTGCATATGACTTTTTATTCTCAATTTGATCAAAATTGAATGTTTTATATTCAATATAATTTAGTATGCAAAAAATTGCACCATTCTTTATAAATTTTAGATCCACTGTGTCTAAAGTGGAAGTTAAATATTTAAAATTGTTTACATACATTTGTAAAATTTCGATTATTTATTTACGTGTTTTTACATAAAAATTTTTATATATTTTAAATAGAATCTCTGAATCTTGTTACTTTCTTCTCGTAATTAAATAACAATCTTGTTCATAATTTAAAATTTAGTGCATAAATACAAAACTCACATATATGTCAAAATATATCAATTGGAGTACGGTTTAAAAATATTCACAAAAATCATGTTCGATTAATATATTCAAATTTTTCACTGTTCACTGTACGTGCGTAATTTTTTCTCATAATTTTTAATTGTTTCCTTTTGGACTGACAATTAAAATAGTAGCTTGTTTTCTATGATAGCTTTCGAATAAAAAACCAGTATGATATTAAACATAACACTTAGCGACCGCCATTTTGTCAGTTCTCTTTATCGACTGTACGCACCTAACACACCTTTAGCTACAATTTTATGCATGAATAACATCGGATCGATTTAAATAAATATCATTACCACAGACGAAATATAGAGTACATATATTGTCTTATGGGGCTTCGTGCCACACAAACTGAAATACCGATTGTGTAAAAAAAAATTAGAGGTTTTGTTATGCCTCCTACGCTTTAAAGTGGTGGATTTAGAAAACATAATCAGTCCAATCACCGAGCGATAAAGTCAGTGAATGTAGCAAAGAAACATCTTCCGTTGCACCTACGGGTAAAAATTTTGTATCGTGTAGTTAGAAACATAGTAAACTGTTGACATACTGTACCCCACACGTAATGAATCATTCATGAATGAAAAATTACATTCCCATATTTCCTATTGTATACAGCGCAAAGAGAACATTATTAATAGATTTGTAAAATAGTATAAATTCAAACGCGACCTTATTTGAACTCGTTTTAATCATACATATTATCATAATATGTACTATTACATTATGTATATATACATATATATAATGTTTATATATTATATACATATATAAGGACCTTCATAGACATATGTGTGTGTATATAGTGGAATTTTAGCAATTTACCGATGACAGTTTAATTTTTGATATAGTATGGTACATACAAAATTTAAACCCTAAATCGATCTTTTCTTTCTTTACTTTTTTCATAAATTAGATACACATCTAACAATAAGTACATGTTTTCCATAAGAGGAAATTTCACACTGAAGACATTACGATCATTGAACGAGCAACTTATATTAATACTGTAAATTGTAGAATATTCCCAATATTATTTCATGACACTTATCTATTTATAGCTCTTAGATTTATATTCTATTTCACATATACTCACAATAAGAATTCATTCTTCTACAAAACGGTAAAAAAGATTAGAATTTCTATCTAAAAAGTCAAAATTTATGTAGTCTTTCTTCACAATTATAAAAGCATATTCGAACATTTGGAACGCCATTCAAATAAGATACGTTTAGATACATTTTCACGTGAAGTACTTTATCTATTCTTTTTCGATTTATTCCTGATAGTTTCACGAAGATTCTATGAAAAACATAAAGATTCAAATTTTCACTGATGATCTTTAATTAAGATTGGACCTTTTTAAATTTGTTATGGCGAATACGATGATTCTCTTTCGTAAAATAAAATAATATAAATAATATAAATGTGTCATCATACGTGACTTTAATCATATAAACAATAAGAAGTATATATTAATGGAAATAATATTGAAGTAGCAATAGTTACGTAGAATTAGGAAAGTAAGGAAGACATAGTAATTTATGTATACGAAAGAAAAGCGGTCATTTTCCTTTTTTACGTAAAATTTATTCAAATTTCGGATGCACAAGGTAAATATTTGTAAAACCAGATTTGTAAAAATAAGTTATCTAAAAAGCTACAAAATACATGATTTTTGTACTTTTTTTACATTTCTGCTTACAATTATGTTAATCAATTAATTAATTTTTATGTACACGTACTGTATATATATATGTCTTGTTTGTAATATTTTATGATCAGATTTAATTTTAATTCTATCTGTTACTAATGTTGAAATCTATGTTAAAAATCGGTAACATTGGAAATTATACGAAAATGATAATACAAGCTATATTGACCTCGAAAAACCTATATTATTACACCTATGTTGAGTGATACACCTCTGTATACCGCGTTTGTGGTATTATGTCTGATATTACGTAACGTGATTACTGACTTTTTTTATCAATTGATTACATTACATATAGTGCATGATAATAGCACTATATGGGTAGCACTATGCAATTACTTTTACTACCATTGAATAGATTATTTAAGTTAGAATATGTAATCTTTTTTTGTAGATACACAAATTGCAAATTTTTATGTAAGTTTTTTTGTAATAGTGCATATTATACTTTAAGATAATAAGATTATTTGTATTTTTATATGATTATTTGAAATTATATCCGTCTTGAAGAATTAATGTAATTTGGTATGTATTAAAATATGATTCAATATTGTGTATGTTAGTTATAAGTGAGAATAAACCTTGGTCCCAATATCAGATGTGTGAAAACCAATGAATTTTTACATGTAATATTTTTATAGTTTCTTATATGTATATGAATAAATATTAATAATAGTATTCTATTACTACAACTACTACTAATATATTCATATTTTATTGGAAATTTACTTTTACTTTTTATTAGAATTTTATATATTCTATTAAAAATCTATTTCTTATTAGATGTTTATCACAACGAAATAGTGTTAACAACAGCAAAAAAAATCATATTTGAGATTGAAATGTTAATGAAATCCATTGTCATTGTTATAAATAATTTTAATCGTACGTAAAAATCGTATATGTAAAAATATTTATTTACAAGATTTATCGTTAAATTTTTAATATTAAGAAGATGTACTGTGATTTAATGGGATACATCGATGATTATGCATGGAAATTCTTTTTTAATTAAAAAATTAAAAAATTCTTTAATATAATAAATTGATAATAAATCTTCTAATGTTCCACTTGGCAGCCTTCAAGACTCAATGCTCGAGCTAGGTTCCTAGCAACGGCTAGTCGGAAGATTTCAATTTTATTTTGAAACTTTAGATCATCTCCATGTGCTTCTACACAACGTAATAATTCAAAACAATCACTGGAAGATAAAATTACATCTTTGGCTTCTAATAATGGAATAGCATCCGATAAAAGAATCGACCAAAAGCTGAAATAAAATTTTTCTATTAAATTACTTTTCAATTTAAAGTTTGGGAGTAGACATATGGATAGCTTACTATTTTGGTGTTAAATTTGAAACTAAAAGGGACACTAATAAACTTGCTGCTTCTTTAAATTCTCCAATGCTATACATTTGATGAAATTCGCAATACTTTCCTATTGTAAAAAACAATAAAAGTTATAACTGAATAAGAATTCAACCTTTTACTAAAAATTTGCTTGTTTCTCAACTCAAATTCTAAAATTGATTTACCCAAGAATGTGAGTCTATCACTAGCCATCATACAAAAACCTAAATTTTCTAATAAGTCACGACAATCCAATTCTCCGTGTTCTGCATAACGCTTCAAAAACTGATCTGCAATATATGTTATAAAACCACTATCTTGCGCTTTTAATGCCCATGCAAGTGCATTTCCCAATCTTCCTTGCCTCATAGATTTTAGTCCTTGAATTTTACAAATGCTAGTAACTAACAAAGAGAATTTTTAAATATAGTCAATATGTTTTATATTAAAATGAATTATATATATGTACATAATAATTTGAGAAACAATATCAACCTATATGATCCATCTTATTATCTCGTGCTATATCAAGAATTTTATTTACTCTTGCTTCTGACCCCATTGGAAGTGACTGTAGCAGTATTTCTAGTCTAGCTAAGCCTTGAATAGGACAATGTATTAAGTAACTTGCACCACATTGCCACAAAGAATGATGTGCCATTAATGTGCTCCCATATTCCAATATAAGAGATTCATGAAGTTGACTGCTAACTCTAATAAAAAATAAAATAATTCTCTTTCGCCAACTTTATATAACATAAATTATGTACTAACTTACTTTATTTGATCCCTATCCAATATTTTAAGTTTTCCACAAACATATAATAGATCTACCAAATGAGTAGCAAACCATCCATTATCACCCATATATTGTATTTCTTTAATAACATGGTGTAAGTTGCTTTCCATAACAGCACGTATAGCATTATCAGAAGGTCTATTAGCTTGCCATCTTTTGGAAATACTATTAGCATGATGAGAAAGTTCAGGTTGCTTACAACATGGAGAAGTATAAAATAACTTTGCTGCCAACAGTTCATACCAAGCATCTGTATATTGTGAAAATTGCCACAATATATCTTGTTCTCCTGCAATTAACTGCATTAAATGTTTTTAATAATTTAAGTAACATTATGTCATTGTATTTGTACACGTATATATTTATATAGATACCTTCATGATCATTTCTAAGTATGTATCAACGATAAAAGTTTTACTATTTAAATTTGAACACAACTCTAGTTGCCAACGTTTCCAACATGTAGTAAATCCATCTATAGAATAACCGCCATACACATTATAGATGGGCATTGTTTTAAGAATATTTTCTGCCATTACGAAAGCAGGGTGATCTGCTTTGCTATGTAATGCTAATAAAGCTCTTACTAAATCTAACTTTCCGTGTAATGCACAGCCTATTACAGCTTCCCAATAATTTGGATACTCCAAATCAGCACCGATTGTCTTCTGAGCTAATATTTTAACTGCTACAAGTTCTCTAGATGGAAAGTGAAATCTAATCCATTCTAACAATTGTGGTAATACTACATCACCTAAATTAAAAATATTATATATTAGGATTTCTCGATATATATTTGCCATTTTCTGTTTTTAATAAATAATTAAAACAAAATAATTTACCTGGTATTATATCTACATAAAGGATTTCGATCAAGTGCCATATACATTCTATTTGATAAAAAATGGTCAGAAAATTTTCTAGTGATTCTTTTTTATCAGTCAAACATTTTCCACATATATCTTGCAAACTTTCTATACATGCTCTTAAAATAGACCTGTATTGCTTGCTATGTTTTAAAAGTTCTGGTCTAACATCTCCAGAAGATTTTATTTTTTGAATGGACAGAAAGACACCATTACTTTCGTTTACTAATTTACGTAATTGTGGAGAAAACAGAATTACTTCTGGCTTTAAAATATGTACCGTTGGCTCATATTTCTTTGAACTTTTTTTAGTTGAACTTTGAAATTGTTTATTCATATATATACTGATTCTGCTACTATTTACCCAACTTCCAGTAATACATAGATGTTTAGGAATATTTGGAATATCCTACAAATAAAAGATATCTTTCTTAATATATTTTTATGAATGTAAAATATAATTAAAATATAAAATATGATAATATTAAAATGGAGTAAGCTATATAACCTTATACATTTTAAATAACTCGTATAAGAATAAAAATATTACAATAAAATTATAAATATTTTATCATGCCAGATGAGTTTTATAAGATCGGGACAATATTAATCGTATTAAATGAAAGAAATATAGGTTAACTGTTAATTCAAAGCATACATGTGATTCACGAAGTTTTATTACTTACGATTGTAGGAGGACTGTAGTTTTCGTCCATACTTAATACAAGAAAGAAACTATTAGTCCAAGTATACTTTACTATATAATGACATTCACATCAATTTATTCGTAATTAACTTTATTATTTCTCCACAGAGTTAAATGCACGGTATTGTCAACTATTGGTACCTGTATTTGATTGGGAAACAATCGATAGATCGTATAATTCTGTACTGTATCTACATATCGATACTCGACAAATACTATCGATAATATGAAAAGAAACATTCTATCGAAACCTACAAAGCCTATGTACTAAACATACCGAGATCTTAAGAAGATTCAAAACTTTGGCAGGATATATAAATAAAGTTTTTGTCTCATAATTATATTCAACATTGTATTTTATACGTAAAAGTCTATGATTTCATACTTTTGATTGATAATTATCTGTAAATATATAGCCTGAAATTGGCGGGAAAAGAAACATCGATCAAAAAGATCAAGGTAAAATGTAATACCAAAGCGTAAGTAGCTATTAAAATATATTTTCATAATAATTATTATTCACATTAATTATTTATTTTTAAATTAATTATAATCAATAATTACATCCTAATTTTTTTTAATTTTAGAATTTTATAATCTCTATCGAAAATCAATATTTTTCAATATCACTCGAGACATATATATGTATACTGCATATAATTGGATCTATCATATACATCGAGTTATTATCAATCAACGGAACTATACACTATATAACTTATTTCAATACTCATTACACGAATATCAAATACAAATTGAACATTCATATCCAATAACGTTTGTTCATAATTATAAATATCATTTACAAATTAAAGTAATACAACGTTGCTAAAACGAAGGTTAGTTCAGCAACATTTTTCTAAGCTTTTGTAATTTTTAAGCATAACAAAGCACGAGTCAGTCTCACACACAAAATTCTTAGCAGGTCGGGTTCACCATTGGCGGTCGAACGTAGCCGAGGAGAAACGACCCTTAACACGATCGTGGATATCGGGTTGTGCACGAATAGCTTGAGCTTGCGCGGTGCTTTCGAAAGGCGCGTCCTGGCTCCGTCGTCTGATCGCGGTTGGGCTTTTATTCGTCGTCGAGCTTTCGTTGCTGGAGCGTGCGCGTCTCTCTCACGGTAGCGAAATAAAGAGAGAAGAAAGAAGGAGAGAGTGGTCTCGTTCGCGTCCGGCCGGGTCACCACGTACCAATCCCACAAGTAGCAGAGACGCTGTATCCAGGGAGGTTAGATATAGGGTCGTTTCGTACGCGAAAATGTAACGATCTCAGTAGTGGGGCCGGTTGTCTGAAAATTTGGTTTAGACAGAAGGGGAGAAAGAGGTGATATTCCTTTCCCCGCGTCGCGGCTCGCGAGTGAAGCATCTTGCAGAGGGGATCCATGGCGTGAAGCATCGGTTGGTTCATCCAACTATTTCTACACGGAAGTCTGAAGCTCGAGAAAACTCAGGTAAGTGGATACGCATATACCTCCTTCCTGTTTTCGTTTGTTCATCGGGTAATCAATTGCTCGGAGAATTTACGATCTACATAGTTGCTTCGCTTTCTTGCCTCGCTACCGGCTTCCTTGACCATTTTCGTTTGTTCGCATAGATGGGCAAACGCTCGAAATCACTTGCTATATTGTATTTGAACGAAAGTTTGTTGCAATTTGAGGAAGAGCCATGTTTTCAAAGGAGATGATATAATTTGATATCGGCTTTTCTTATTGGCTATTAGGAGCATGAGTAAGAATATCGAGTATATGAGTTTTTAAAAGTCGTGGTGATAGTCACAGTTGGCGTTTTGCGCAAAATTCCGCCCGACTGCGTGGTTGACTACGTACGACGCAGTACTTCGTTGGCCTCCCCTTTCACCTTTCGTTGATATGTCTTAATTCTAGCGACTACAGCTATACTTTAATACTTTTGCCAAAATACTCTATACATTACAATTTCGTATTAATGCTTGTTATAAATTTATTCAGAATTTTTACATATATATATATATATATATATATATATATATATATAACATATATATATATATAGATAGATAGATAGATAGATATATGAAAAATTAATATTAATAAATAGAATGAAACGAGACAAGATCAGAGTTACACAAATTTGTCTAATACTCGAAATAGTATTATGATTTATTAATCGATTATTGGACTTTCTTGTGAGTAGCGTCCGTATATGGAGTACATAGATTTCGTATATACATACAGTATGTTGTATCTTGAATTTTCGCAACAGGTTATGTTTGTAGAGTTCGAATAACGTATGAAACAGTATGCAAAAACAATTTACAAATCGCAAATAGACAATATCTGTCAATATATCTCACATAATTGAGTCGGTTTAAAAAATATTTCAGAATTACGTATTACCTGTATACTTTGAATCCACCAATTTTTATAGAGATTGAAAGTTCGATGAATGTCATTTCATTCTTGAGAAATAATTTGATTATTTCTATATCTATTACTAAACCAAAATACTATTATTTTAGAAACTACTAAGATACATAGAAATATCTAAATATTATTTTGTATTATTTTTCGATTCATTATCTACATAATTAAAAATTATGAATAATTTTTAATGATATTTAACCTGCAGCATAATTTAATTAAATGAAAATATTATATAAGACCTTGTTATCAGTGTATCCTAACATCCTTTACAAAGAAAACTATAAAATCGATGATTCTTTAAAAAAATTTTTTTAAAAAGATACTACATATCATTAAAGCAACAGGTTGTTTTAATCATGTATAAAAAACATCTTTTCTAAAATATTATTATATATAATATAATTTATTGCACTCTATCCAGGAAATAATTTTTTAATGAGAAAATGTGTATGTTGTGTTTCAAATATTGAAACAAGTTCTCTATAAAATTGATAAACCATTTGATATTTGTTTCACCCAAGGAAGTTACTTCTACTTTAACAAAATCAAATTTAAAGTGCCCTATTTTTGATGCAATGGGTAAATAAAATTGCTGTTCGTCAAGCGTCACATATCCTTTTTATTCTGTTTCTTAGGGTCATAGATAAGGGGTAGGTTAAAGATCTCTGAATACGTAAACACTACTTCGGTCGATGACTGCTCGGGGGTGAAACAAAATAACAGAAACATTTTCTTCACCTTGTTCCGCTTATGTCTTTTTTTTTTATTAAACGATTGGTGACTTCTTGGAAAACTGTTGGAAAACTGTTTTTTGTTTATTATTTATTGTAACATTTTGATTTTTATTTTATTTTATTTTTACTAATTGTAACGTAAATTTCTAGTAGTGGTAACTTGGCAAAGTAAATCTGGCAAAAGGTGTTTTACTTGATATAGCATAATACGAAATTAATTGAACGTATTATAATTGTTTTATGCGCTTAATTGGTTAGGAGGGTAAAATAAATTAATAAAGGCAACGGAAATGTACTGCAATTTTCTTTATTCCCTATAAACTATGGGACGAATGTGTGAAGTATGGTTGGGTCTCGTCATTCTCTCGGAATTCTTTAATTAACTTTGCATACAATGCTTCGGTGCTTTCCCCTTTCTAGCTGAAAATAAGAATATTTAATTAGAAAAATGTACGATACAGCGTATCGTATCAAAATTTATAGCCAACAGGAATCGTGATTATACAAAGTTTTAATGTATGTATTAAGTTTTATTCTGCTTTGTATATTTTAGCTTCCCTTGTTTTCCTTTCTATCTGTGGTATATAAAAATTTTGCAAAACGTTATAACAATTTTATATTTAGAAAACCTTCATTTTACGTCATAACGTTGAATATTTTTTAATTTGTTACTAATTAATAATGTCTCTGGGTTATAGCGAAATAAATGAAATATATACCTTTAAATTTATAAAAGTATAATTTAATAATCTTATAGATAACGCTCTTTACAGTAAGCTTTTTGATAAATGTTTATACTATTGCTAATTAATTATAATATATATTAATTATATACTATTATACATAATACTATTAATTATAAATTATAATTTGTGTGGATACATATATAAGAGAAGGAATAATGTTACGAAGGTTAATAAAAAAAATTCGATTTCATTAATATGGAAACTACGTCGATACCGTTTCGTTAACGAGTATATATATAAATTTCAGAATTTTCAAAATTACTTACTGTGAACTTCGTAAAATGCTTACCTAAACTAAATGCATGTATAGATATTTCCATGCATATAGGTAAACTCATTTTAATTTCGTCTGATCCGCAAACGATACATGTTACGAGTTCTAAACAATAGATTTCGTTACGAATTCTACATTTCTAGATTTATAAAACGAGAACATACTACACAGGTTATGGTATTTTACCCGTTGATTGATTTTCTGATATGACTTTTTGTATGACACTTAATACATTATGCATAAAAGATAGGCGACAAAAGATTTTCAAAAGTAAAAATACAGTAGCTTCTGGATGTTTCCGATTAAACATCATAGTTCTCTTTTATGGATGACCCATAAGTAATATCTGGCAGATATTATGACTTGTAAAATAGCATTTCATTAAATTGTCTGCAAGAAATATTCCATTGATTGTATAATAATTTAGATTAATACAGTTTGACGCAGTAAAACGGTTCATAAAGTGAAAATAAATTTAAACATTTAGGTATTATAACAGTGTTTTTAAATTATAGCCTATACATACAGGCGTATAATAAAAGAAAGAAATGATAATAATAACTAAAATAACATAATAAATAAACTAAACACTTTCAAAGATCAAATAACATGAAAATCAGAAAATTAAGAAAATTATACTTACCGTATCTTCGTTTCGTAGTTTTCATCTCTTTACTTATATTCCTAAATATTTTTGTATAAAAATCGATAGTCTACTTATAAATGAACTTCCTAGCCAGCGTGCAGTAACGTGAATAATTGAGAATCGGACGGATAAATTAAGCGATTATTGGATCAAACCGAAGAGGTTCGTCATATCGAAAGTCGAGTGTTCGGCACACATCATTCTCGTTGCGATCGAATTTTCTCCTCCGCTGTATCCTCGGTGTTTTTAGCCGCGGTACACGACCTAGCTCTCGGTCTCGTTTGATTTGATGGTGTGTCCTCTGTTAGCCGTGGATCTCGGTGCGCGTGCCTCTTTTGTCAAATGCATCGCGTCGACGCGATGAAACACGATGAATCCGGGGATCAAAAGAAACGGGACTCGGAAATGTCTCGAATACAACCGGTTCTATCGACTGCTCTAACCTTTTCCCTGCAATATACTATACGTCGCGACGAATGCAAACAGTTTCACCCTTCCACGGATTTCAAAACAAATATTTTCTTCGAAAGGAAACGCCGATAACGATACAGCTACTCACGAAAGTATTTGAACACTTATAAAAACCTTTTACAAATATATTGCGTATATTATAGGAAAGATTCTAAAATTTGATTAGCACCGTAATGAGACACGATTGTCACGATTATAGATGAGATGGATGTTGGATGAAAGTGCGAAAGAAGAAATACTCTTGATGTTCAATAAAAAAGGTTTATTTAACAATTAACAGTGAACAATCAATAATCAATAATCAACAATACGTTCCTCAAATGTGTTTGCTTCGCTATTACGCTAGACGCTGTTACGCAAACGGATTCTTTTCTTTGTTGCCCCTCGATATCCCCACTACGCACGCGTTTGTTACATGTCCTGACGGTTGCCGTGTATGTATTCTTCCGAATGTTCGGCGAAAAAACCGTAAGGATATCGATGGTACATTAGGCATGTCAGCCTTACGCTTTGAAGGTATAGCGCTTTATGTCGCGAAGCCGTCGGAAAGTTGCGTCGTCGAATGCAGCCACATATAAATAAAGCTATTCTAAAGATGTATATAGAAGTTAGCAGACATTTATTACAAGTATACACTTCATATAAATCACCGGAGTATTTGATCAGAAAATTATTGATCATATATACCAGAAAACCACAACATTTAATGAAACAATTTATAGCTATTATTCTATGTTTAAGACCACTATTCGTGCCGTGTATTAATTCTTTATATACGTTTTGTGTATGTTAGCAACGATTGTCTCGTAACTTCTATGAACATTTACATCGACTGGTTTCAAATTGCACTAATATAATTACAAACAGTCACACCTTATCATAGCGTTGATCAAACAGTTTCGTACAACACGTAATTCATAAAAATTTTCTGTCGTAAGGGTTCGGATAATTTTATGAACCATTGTATATTGAACGAATTGTACAGAAATCGTTTTTAGCTTTAGCATTGGAGAAAATCAGAACGGACATCGACGAAATAAGAAATTAGCGCTATGAAAACGAGGCGAAATTGAATGTTATCACTAACAGCTGGTCAAGACATATGAAGAAATCGAGTCTTTGAATTGAAACTTATTGTAGCAATGAAAGTTAACATTATTTTAAAAACGAAGATCAAATACAGTTGGTTCTGTGGACTGATTTAAGTATCTTGTCGCTGAAATACGTGTTGAATGTAAAAAGTCCTCCACGAGTTCATTGTATGTATGTAAATATTTTGTTGGCGGCAATCGTGTATCGTATATCGAATGAGCTATCGTGTGTTAGAGAAACAAAGAAATCGTATTTTAGCATTGGAAAAAATTGAGATGTGAGTTGGCAAAATAAAAAGTAGCATTGTTGTTGAAACGAAGCTGAGTTGGAATACAATCGGTTCTATGGACTGTTTTAAACAGTTTTTTTTGTTGGGACGCGAAGGTTTTCATTCTTCTATAGGTTCGGAATAAATATTTTATCGGAAGTCAAACGATGGCAATCGTGTATCAAATAAACTATCAAGTGTTAAATATACAGAAATCATGTTTTAATATTGGAACGCATGTATGTCTATAAAAAATATACAGAAATTGTATTTTATCATTGGGACGTGCGTCTAAATTGGAATACGCATAAAACGACTGATTTCGTTGGAAAAGTAAAAAAACGAAACTCAGTTAACGAAATTCAGATCGATTGGAATTCCTGGATTTAAATCGTATATTTAATGCGAAATGATTTATATTTTTTGTTCGCTCGTTCATTATACGCATGACATTAGGACAATACACATTTAAAATTATGTTTGATAATAGTACACATTGTTAGTAAACATTCTGCCTAGTTAGGATATTTTGACACTTTATTTTAAGATAGTTTTCTATTTTGAGAAAAATTATTTATCTGAGAATTTATTCAAGCAAAATACGGAACGCTACCTAATATTGAAATTAAAAAAAGAAATTTGAAGTAGCTTTTTTCTCTTGTAAGATTAACGTTTCGCTATAAAAAATTACGAGTATAATCGAGTGCGTGTAATTATCATTTGGAAGATAATTTTCGTTCCACATACTTCTCAATTCAATACTTAATTAAAATTGTTATAAAACTTATTTTTTTATTTATGAACCTAAGGAACGAACGTGAGACACTTATTATAATAGCTATTTATCCATAAATCAATATTCTTTATTATTTTAGTACGCATCATATATCGTTTATTTTATTTAAAACAGAACGTGTTAATCAACTATTTTTAGAAAGCTTTTCTTTTTCGTGAAAAAATTTCGACAGGCTCGAAAATTCGTGGAAATCAAAGCTAGTTATCTATTAAACTACGTATTTCTGCGTGTACTGCGTGAATTTCAAGATGCTGGATTTCAAACTCACGCTCATCTGTCGTTAATAGAAGTGCAATCGATTTTGAAGGACCA